>NW_024081213.1:942369-1195008 GCF_003009895.1 Hyaena hyaena | reverse complement strand
GGGCATGGAGGAGGGCACTTGCGGGGATGAGCACTGAGTGTTATGTGGAAACTAATTTGACAATAAACTATTTGTAAAAAAAAAAATAAAAAATAAAAAAAATAAAAATAAAAATAAAAATGTTTTGCGATTCACAGGGTTAACTCATCCGTGAGGCACAGGAGACAGAATGCCTAGGGCCCACAGTGATTTTGGGGTCCATAAAGTGTTTAATTTATTTCAAATCAGAACAACAAAAAATATTTTCCACCTTGGATTATACTCATATGAATACCAGCATAGTTATAAAAATAATTTGAAATACACTGTATGGACCAAAGAGACAATGAAAGCAAAAGTACCCAGGGCTCATGAAAATCCTAATGCAGCCTTATCTCCTCACTCATTCAACCACTGAAAATTAATTAAGCTCCTACTATTTTTCAGGCACCAAGCAAACAGATATGGTTTCTGCCATCAGAAACTTTAGTTGCAGAGGGCACGTGGGTGGTTCAGTCAGTTAAGCGTTTGATTTGGGCTCAGGTCATGATCTCGTGGTTCATGAGCTCAAGCCCCACATTGGCCTGTCTGCCCATTTCAGATCCTCTGTCCCCCCTTTCTCTCTGCCCTGCCCCTGCTCACTCTCTGTCTTTCAAAAATAAACATTAAAAAAACACAAAGAAATTTTAGATGCAACTGTTAGAGACAGACAAGTAAATGTATCAACATGATGACTATAAACTATGATACACATTATGACTTAAAAGACGGGGCACTGAGGGAGATAACATTGTCAGGAAGGAGTCCTATTTGTACATGTGGTGGTCAGAGAAGGTCATATTTGAGGAGGTGACATAGAATCTCAGAGCTGAAGAGTGAGAAGGAGCTAGTGCTACCGAGAGAAGTGGGAAGAACATTCCTGCAGAATTTCTGGGTGAGACTTGAGAATGTATGTTGTTGCTCTGTTTTCTGGGTGCTTCAGATGAAGGGGCCTCTAGGTCTTGAAGATGTCCTGTCCTTATCAAATGACGAAACAAAAACAACTTAGGAATGAGTTTGATGTCTTTTATTCAAGAGAAAACAGTCCATGGATTGGGGCAGTGCAGTGTCCCGCAAGCAGCAGAGACTCTTCCCAAGGGGTTGTGGGAAAGAGTGAGCATTATAGAGCTTTAGAAGAGGCAGCTCAGAAATAGGGCATGACTGGCTGGGATTTGGGGGGATTCCCTGATAAAGCTACGAGGTCCGATTTCCTAGGGTAAAGTAAGCTAGCTAAAGCTGAGTCAGAGGACAGTGATTGGGGTATGTTAAGTTTCCTTGACAGGTATTTCCCATAGTGCAGGCTGACTTGGGTTTAGATTTGGGACGGGGACAGGATCACAGGGTGGCTTCCATTGTGTACGTCCCCATATGCAAATGAACTTTATCACCCTCAAAGATAATTTAAGTTCTTCTGCTTCCACGGTTTTATTCATACTGCTTCCTTCCCTTAAAATTCCTTCTCCTCTCCCTTCCTTTCTCTGTTTTTAAAAACCTTACTCATCCTTCAAGGTCCAGTTCAAATGCCACCACCAAGTCACTATCTCCGTGAAACCTCCTCTCACGACTCCACCGGAAGTGATCTTTCACTCTTTTGAAGCCCCACCCCACTCAAGCGCAGATCATCTGCTACCTGTTTCTTTCATCTCTCTCTTATGTCCACTACTTGCTGGGAAATCCCTTGGAGGTAGAGAGTTCTGTATCTCAGCATTTTTTGAAACATCTCCATGGTGGCCTTCACAATTAGTTAGTGACTTACTACAAACTGGCTGCATGGAAAACGAATGGCTGATTCCAAGGCAGACTTGTCCTAACATCGTATTCTTGCAATCTTTCCTTTACTCCATCCCGCAGACCACGACAGCTATGACTGTAATGAGACCTTGCATATTTAACGCGAGGCTCAGAGAGGAGGAGGCATGATGAATGAGCTCAGGAAAACGCGTGGCTTCTGCAGTGACACTAATAAATGGAATGTAGAATCCAACTCCAACATTTGGGACTGAACTAACTACAAACAAGCAAGCAGAAAAATGAACGCGCTGGGCAGAGGGGAGAGGGCAGCGTATGCGATAAATGAAGAAGATAAAAAGCTACATGCTGCAAACAGGACAGAAATGTAGGGTTTTACATTAGGATTGTTCTATTTTTCTTTTTCTTGCCTTTTCAAAAAAAAAAAAAAAAAAAGAATGGGAAACCAGCCTCCAAAGATTTTGACACAGTCTGGGCATCTGTGGGGAAGACAAAGAGCCTGACATCGTAGGTGGCCCTGCGGCAGGCCTTGGATCTAAATCGGAGCCGTTACAGCGAACTGTCAGGCTGGGTGCAGCTGCAAACACCGCGCCTCCGGGAGCGAGGCGGGGCATCCGAGGGCAATAGGGAGACAAGAACGCCATTCTCCCACTAAAACATGTGTTTAAAAAATATTTTTGTCATGCTTCTGGTGGTTGGATTCTTACAAGACTGCAAGTGAGAGACAGTCCCTTCTTTCAGTCAGAAATGCAAAAGAACAGAGCATAATTCTAAAGACCAATATATATAAATATAATGCAATTTTAGAATAGCAGGAGCTGAGTGAACGGTGTGACTCCCAGGACTTGTTCTTGACCAGCTTGTTTTAAATTGAGCTTTATAGAGATGTTGAGTTAGGGTGAAAATATGGTCTGGGCTCCCAAGGATCGGAGTCACTTATGAAACACACTGGCATGAGAAGCAGTGAGGTATTGCTGATGGGCTGGACGTAGGGGGGTGAGGGAGCGGAGCTCTCTGGGTGTAGAAAGGGATTCAGGTTATAGAGCCTCTAGAGCTACACCCTGAGTGTCCTGGCTTGAGCCCCACTGCTTTTCTGTTCTCTCTTTTCTCAGCTGTTCCTTCATGCAACAGATATTTATTGCTGGCCTGCTGTAGGACAGGGAAGGTCACAGACTCTGGGTGAACAGCTGTGAACAGAGCAAAAATACCTGCCTTCATGGAACTTATATTCTAAAGGGTCTAGAATCTAAGAATGTATTCTTAGATTCTAAAGATTCTAAAGGCAGTCTCTAGATAGGTTATCAATGAAAGACAATTACAAAGATAAAAAGGGAAAATGCATAGTATGTCAGGTGGTAATAAATAGTATAGAGAAAACAAAGCAGGGAAGGGCCATTGGAGGAGTTAAACGGGTGCAATCTAAAGACAAGTCAGCGGAGAAGGTCTCACAGAAATGGTGGTCTGTTAGTAAAATCCTGAAGACAGTGAGAGAGTTTAGCCTATGGATATTTGGGGGAAGAACATTCCAAAGAGGGGAAACAGCCAGTGCAGATGACCTGAGGCAGGGCATGTCTTGGTGGGCTGGGGGAATACCAAGGAGAAGGATGTGGCTGGAGCAGGGAGGGATGAGGCTAGAGATCATGAGGGACAAATCATGTAAGGCCCCAGGGACTTGGGGGCCTATGTAAGGACTGGCCATGAGCAAGATGCCCTTGGACAGACTAACAATTTATAAAAAGCAATGTGACTCCTCACTCCCCCTTTTCAGAGGACTCTGGAGTCTTCCTCTTGCAGACATCGCTTCATATCCTCCACTTAGAGCTATCTTCTGACCTTAGTCAAGAGACTAATATATTTTTTTATGTTTATTTATTTTTGAGAGAGAGAGAGAGAGAGAGATAGAATCCAAAGCAGGCTCCAGGCTCTGCATCAGCACAGAGCCCAACACGAGGCTCAAACTCATGAACCAGGAGATCATGAGACTAATATTATAGTCCAAGGAGAACTCACTGCATTTCAAGTGATAGCTTACTCAGTTTCAGGCCCGAGGACCTCAGCAATAGAGTTGGGGGCCTTCATGCCAAGGATCTTCATGGCACATGAGTACAAATGTTCTTATATTTTCCCAGAATTTCTGAAGAAACAGAGATCTGTAGTTAATAGTACATGGTGGCAAAAGAAGCACAAGTATTGTTTTTATCAATATGTTGACCTATTACTTTTTCTTCACCTACAGAGATGATCATGCGTTTGTCCTTTATTCTATTAATATGCTGTATTGCATTAATTGCTTTTTGAATGCTAAACCAAACTTATATACATTCCATTTGGTGAGGCATATTATAATTCTTTTTGTATGTTCCTGGACTCACTTTGTTAAAATCCTAAGGACTTTTGTGTCTATTTTCACGAGAGGTACTGGTCTGTGGGTTTCTTTTCTTCAAATATCTTTGCCTGACTTTTATAGCATAAGTTTGGAAATGTTTCCTATCCTCTGTTTTCAGTGCTTATAAATAATTAGAATTATTTCTCCTTAAAAATATTTGGTAGAATTCATCAATGAATCCATTGGGCCTGGCTTTGTCATTGTGGGAAGATTGTGGGAAAATTACTAATTCAATTTTTTACTTAATTCTATTCAGATTTTCTATTCCTTCTTGAGTTAGTTTAGGTGATTTGTGTCTTTTTAGAAATTTGTCCACTTCACATAAGCTGTCTGATTTGATACAAAGTAGTTCATAATATTTGCTTATAATCCTTTAATTTTTTTGGTAGAGATGATGGTAAAAATTGCCCTTCTTTTTTTCTGACTTTGAAAATTCATGTCCTCTCATTCTATTTCTTAATCAGTCTAGTTAAAGAATAATCAACGTTGTTGACCTTTTCAAAGAAGCAATATTTTGTTTCATCGACTTTATTATTTTTCTGTTTTCTACTTCATTGGTTTCTAAATCTTTGGATTCAATTAACTCCTCTATTTCTAGTTTCTTATGGTATATGTTTAAGTAATTGATTCAAGATCTTTATTCTACTACAATGTAGGCATTTATAACTATATATTTCCCTCTAATCACTGCTTTAGCTGCATCCCATAAATCTTTATCTGCTGACTTCAGTTTCATTCAGCTAAAAATACTTAAGACGGGCACCTGGGTGGCTTAGTCGGTTAAGCGTCTGACTTCGGCTCAGGTCATGATCTCACAGTTGGTGGGTTTGAGCCTAACGTCAGGCTCTGTGCTGACAGCTGACTCAGAGCCTGGAGACTGTCTTCAGATTCTGTGTCTCCCTCTCTCTCTGACCCTCCCCTGCTCATGCTGTCTCTCTCTTTCTCTCTCTCTCAGAAATAAATAAAACATTAAATAAATAAATAAATAAATAAATAAATAAATAAAAATACTTAAGACAATTCCTTCTCGTGTTTTTGTTTGACAGTTAAGAAGTGTTTTCTTTAATTTCCAAGTATTTGGTAATTCCTCAAATTTCTAATTTAATTGCATTGTAGTTAGAGAACACACTTTGTATGATTTCAAACCTTTTAAATTTATTGAAACTTGTTTTATGACCTAACATACGGTCTATTCTGGAGAATGTTCCATGTGTATTTGAAAAGAAGGTCTATTCTGCTGTCATTGGGTGGAATGTTTTAAAATACCAGTGAGGTCAAGTGTTATTTACATTTTCTATATGCTTGCTGATTTTCTGTCTAATTGTTCTGTCAATTATTGAGAGTGGGGTATTAAAATCCCCAACTGTCATTTTTGAATACCATCATCTTTTCCTGAGGTCATTGTAATAGCTTAGCACTCACTGTCCATTTTCTCCATCATCTGACCTAGTATATATTTTACTTATATCCTAGAATATATAGGTCTTGTAATGGCAGGGATTCTTATCATTTTTCATCACCACCGTATTTCTGGCACCTTTAACAGTGCCTGACGCATAGTAATCACTCAAAAAAATAATTGTTGGATGAATAAAAATATTAGAAAACAAATGACACTCCCTATTCTCTTGGATGAAGACCAAACTCCTTACCCTCTCCAACTGGAGGAGATCTGAAATGGGTCAACACCAGTGGGAACACTGAGATAGATTCAAGGCAAAAGGTGGGAGGTGTAAGGCATGCATATGCTTTTGGCCACATGTAGACGCTCTCCCTTTGGCTGCGTGCTTTTCCTTTGGATTTCTCCCTCCTTCCGTGTTCTAGTCATAAAAGCAGTAGGTGGTTGAGAACCAGGACTGCAGGTGGGTCTTGAGGATGTAGGGCTACTGTGTTTGATTTTGATCCAGGCTATTTGGCATCCTTCTCCAGGCAAAGGAACCCCACTGACATCAGGTGGCCCTGGGTAGCGCCTTGGGGGTAAATTCCCAAGTGGAGAGAGCAAGGTGGGGCTAAAACTTCAGAGTAATGAACAGAATGGTTTTCTCCTGCATATATACTTTTCCTTCCTGCACCTGAGAGATGTAGATGACTGGTCCGAGACTGGGTGTTCAGGACCCCCAGCCAGATATCATTCCATCTTAGCACGGTTGACACTATCTACTCAGAGGTACAACTGAAGTAGCTCTGAACTTTTATGTTTATCTTGCTTTCAGAAGGCAAAATTATACAGCAACATCAGGTGAAAAAAACCCAGAATGTGATGTTTATTGAGTGCTTGGCATATAATTTAAAATATTTTATATGTATCTGGCGTATTAGAGACTTTACATATCTATATATTCAATTGGTGAAAAATAAAAGATGAACTAATATTTTTTCTTTTACACATTAAAGTTAGGCCTAAATTTTGTAAACTGGTTTTCTAGGATCTGTATAACCAACTGGAGCTCAGAGGAGAGGTCTGGGCTGGAAACACCAATTTGGGCACTGTGTATGAATATATGATAGTTAAGGCTCTTGGAATAGATAATATGCCCTAGAGAATGGGAAGGGGAGTGTGCCTAGGGCAAAACTTTGAGGAATTTCATTTTTAAATTAAAGATTGAAAATGGCTGAGTAGAGGATGATGAGCCTGAAAAGAAAGAGAAGGAGCATCCAGAGAGGTAGGAAGAAAACTGGGAAGATATCATATATAGGAAAGCATTTGTCAGCTTTCTGAAAACTTACCATTCTCATGATACATGGTGCTTTGGGGGAGTCTAATTATTGGTAGAGTACCTTCATTGAAGTATAAATTCTCACTAAGTGGATGGTCTTGAAATTGTTCTTGACACTAGATAAATAGTTCAGCTAGAGATACCTAGAACACTGAAAGGATGAAAAGTTTTATGTTATTAAGATGCTGTGTTTTCATCAAAATTATTTTATTCCAATTCTTTGGTCTCCCTTTAAGTGTGGCATGCCCTTTCCTGATGACCCTCCTACCCATCTATGACTTTGGCATTCTAGTAGTAACTGGAATACTTAATATCAGTAAAACATGACAAACAAGCATCGCACAAATAAAGTTGAATTATTAGGGCAGCATTCCTGAGAATCAAATTATTTCTTATTTTTGTGTTTAATGTTTGTGGCAGTAAGTCCTCAATGAATTCCTATTTTATTGCTTTAAACTCAGTAACAAATTTATTTGCAAGAGTACTATTCCATTTGTTTCATCTACTCACTCATTCATTCATCAAAGATGTATTAAGTGCCTACTATATGCCAAATGCTGGAAGCTTTAAGACTCACCAGGCATGGCTTTCCAGCTTGTGTGTGCATCAGAACCACCTGGCAAACCTGTTACGAATAAATAGGCCCCAATCCCACCCCTCATATTCAACACTCCCAGGGTAGGTTCTAAAAGCTTCTACAAACTCTTTGTGTGATTATGAAGCACAGCAAGGTTTTAGAACTATTGGTCCATGTAAAAAAAAAAAGTAGTGAAAATCTTAACTATAATAAAGTGTAAGAAGTGTCAAATAGAAGAATGTATAGGGTAAACCATATATTACATTTTATTGTATTCATCTCTTAGTATAGCAGCCGGCTGTACATTCAGCAATATTATTACAGTTTTCAACTATAATGGAATTTTGTGTTGGGGCTTTAAAGCCTTAGAAGTATGATTTAGTTTCATTAATATTTGAGAAATTGTTAACGTCTTTATAAATGATCATAAAGAGAAGACAATGCTCTAAATATACAAGTATCATGATATTCATGCTTATAACTTACTTCACTAGGAATGAGGAAAGCTTCTGGCATTTCCTACTTAAACACTGGGGAGCCTAATAAATGGTCCTTATGGGACTGGGCCTCTCATAAATGAAGTGTTCTTTCCTTTTCTTTTTTCCCTTTGTCTACTAGGCTCTTTTGCAGCCTGTTGATACAACAGATTCAAACGGCATTGCAGGAATATTCATTAGCAGATTCCACTAAAACCCCAGCAATGATGTAATGTGCAAGACTCTGAGTCTTACATGGAGGGAAATAAGCTTTCTTTCAAAGAATAGTTGATGTTTTCTTCTTAAAAGGAGGTACTCATTCACCATGCCATTCAGAAGGAAACTTAGACTGTGTGGGACAGATCAGCTCTGCTTTTATCGTAGGAAAACTGCGATGTTCTTTGATTACAAGACTTAACAGGAAGAGATAAAGTTTAGAAGCAACAATTTAACAAATCGAATTCAAACATTGAGTGAAAACAGCACAGAGAATTAGAAAAAAGTTCAATAGTTTCTTCAAAATGTTGCTTCAAAAGGTCACTTGGTTTCTTGAGTTAGCTTCAGTAAAGTGTGTAGCACTCATCCATCACCAACATTCCCCATCTTCCTCTCCTTCCTGGGCACACAGCGAAGCTGTCCTTCCCAGCTTCCTTTGCAATCTATGGTCATGTGACTAAGTTCTAGCCAATGGAATGTGAGTGGAAGTGACGTAATATACACCTGTTTTAGGCTTGACCCATGAAAACTTCCCACCGCGGTTCTCTGTGCCCCTTGTCTGTTAGCTAGATAATGACACCCAGGCAACCTTGAAAGCCGCACATTGAAAATTGCAGGGCCTCTGTTAGCCTGGTTCTTGAGTAACTATATGGAGCAGACAAATGCCACTTCTACTCTTCCCCATCTCAATGCCAATGGCCTTTGTTTGAGAGAGAAGGAAACTTTCACCTTGTTAAGCCTCTGAAATATTGGGGTTTGTTTATAGCTGCAGCTAACCTACTTTAACTGATACAGGATGTAAAGATATAGGCAAGTCTGTAACATGAAAACACGCACTGTATTTCTGGAGCCAGAGCCCAAATATAGTCTCATAATTCTCCTACAGATGTTTTTTGTTTTGTTTTTTTTTTACCACAATCCTTCACCAAGAAAATCCTCTAGAAAAGAATCTTCTGTCTCCAGGGGGCAGTACTTCGGCTGCCAGGAGTATTCTAGTACTGCAAGGACAATTCAGTTTGAATTGGGACATAGTCCTAGAAGCACACAGAGAAAAAAAAAATACTGAAAAATTCTAACTCCAGAGTTTGACATGAACAAAATGGGAATGAAGGAAACCAGGGGCATAGCCACAAAAGAGCCTGATATGCAGCAGAGACAGAACCAGAAGACAGGCCCATCTTCTAGACCCCTTACTTTCATCTGCCACCCACTGGCATATGTTATTATTATAATCTAAGAGAAAGTCCTCCTGGTTTTTAAATGTTTTATTTTGTGAAAGTCAGATAGCAAATTTCACAAGGTTCAAAGTCCTAGTTCTTATCAGTAATGAAGAGATAGGTTTGCTTCCCCTTTTAAGATAATGACTTAGCCCTTTGTAAACATCTCTTCCCTCCCATGGAAGCCAACCTCTCTCATACCAGCGCCTTCCCCACTGAGTGATGACTTTCCACTGGGTAGCTATTTATGGCATTGCCCATTCCAATTACAGTCTCTGTGGATATAGAAACTATTGCAACTTGACTTTATTTTTAATTTTGCCTTCATTCTTATCCAAAAGATTCCTCTGTTAAAAAGAGACAATAGGCCCCAAATGGAGTCCCTTATGCTAAGCCCCAAATCACCAAACTGAGAATTACTACTTAACTATAGTTTTAGCCTTTCCTTTGAATGGAACCTTAAACCAGTCAATCTGGAATTACCTGGTCAGCTCTAGTGGGGTAATCTGCTTGATAGATCCTTTCATCCCCTAAGGAAAGGTGACCTTAAAGTAATTTTTTTTAGTTGGGTGAAATGGTGATCAAGCTGCAGGTTATACTTCCAATTGTTATTTTGGAACATTTGGCCATTTATAATTTTGAAAACCTTAAGGAAGTGCCCTTGTAGAGCACTGGTTTCAGTCATTTCCCTTAAGAGGCTGTTTGATGAAGTGCATTAACTTTTGCAACAGAAAGAAAAAAAAGAAAGAAATGTGAGCCCACCACAACCAGCTTGCTTTGTGCTGGTGTAACTTGTCCTTCTCCCTTCTGCCTGTAAAAGTGTTCCATTTTGTACAGCCCCTTGGAGCTCCTTTTTATCTGCTAGATGGGATGCTGCCTGATTCATGAATCACTGAATAAAGCCAAGAAGCAGATCTTTAAAATTCACTCAGTTGAGTTTTGTTTTTTAACACCTCCAAACCTTAAAACTCTTTGGCCATTTCAGGCACCTCGCTCTCCTTCCGAGTCTGTTAAATAAAATCGCTGCCATCCAAGCAGCAATTATTCTGTTCCAGGCGTTGTGCATGGCCTTTGCATCCATTGTTACTTAATCTTCACATGCGATAGATGTTATTATTATCCCATTCTGCAGATTAAAAAAAAAAAAAAGAGGCACCACAGGTTAAGTAACTTGACCATGCTCATGGAGCTAGGAAGGAGCAAAACCGGGGTTCAAACCTGAGCACTCTGAACCCCCAAACCTCCACTCTTAACCATTGTACACTGCTTCTACTTTCATTCACCAATTTTTTGCTCATGAAAGACACCACTTGGAAGAGTAGTGGATCCTTCAGAAAGTCCAATAAACAAGTTCCAGGCCCTCAGAACTTCGTATCTGCACGTTTTTCTTCATTCCAGCCCTTGTGGTAAGTGGGAACCTCGTACACCATGGTGCTGGTGTTCGCTGTCAGAGCTACCTCCCTTCTCTACATCTTAGCAGCTCGCTGGCATGGTGAGAGCCTGGGGCTGTTGCCACAGTCTTCCGGAAAAGAGAATCTTCTTGGCTCTAGCACGTTCTTAACGCTCGGGGGAAGAGCTGTGGGGCCAATCTGTCACTGTGTCTATATTTAGCACCATCTGCCAGGAATATTTCAAGCTGCCTATTTTAGTACATGCCGTTTTGTGCAAATGCCACTGTCCCACCACTAGTTCGTGGGAAACCAAGGGCATTAAGTGGGTTTTCTGGTGTTTATGTTAAGTGTTGTGAGTT
The DNA here is from genome assembly GCF_003009895.1 of Hyaena hyaena. Lineage (NCBI taxonomy): Eukaryota > Metazoa > Chordata > Mammalia > Carnivora > Hyaenidae > Hyaena > Hyaena hyaena. Next base: position 1,183,902 of record NW_024081213.1, on the reverse strand, counting down.
GGCCCCTAGGCCAACCTTCAGATGAGATAGGGGAGAGGATGGAGGCAGGGTTTTCCCAGAGTGTCAGTCCCAGGGGCCTACACTTTTAGTGGCTCAAAAGTTATCCAAGAGCAGCAACTCCAGAAGAGATGGTGGAAGTCCTGGCAGAAGAAAAGGAATATAAAAGGCCCAAGACTCTTATCCCTGAGGCGACATGGTAGGCTTGCCCATTTCAGAGCTCCCCACTTTGGCTCCACAAGTTATTGTATAGATTCTTACAGCCTTAAGCAACTCCCCATACAGCCATGTTGATCTGTATCAGTGAAAGACAAGAGCTCCATTGACTGAGGGTTTCCCTTGTGCCAGTTTTCTCTTCTGGCTTGGACATACACCATTCGTTTTGTCCATATGACATCTCTATGAGGTGGCTCTATTCCTAGTTCCACATTATAGCTAAGGAAACTGAGGCTTAGAAAGGCTGAGGGACTTGCAGAGTCAGGATTAGAACTCCGGCCCACCGAATGTAAACTGGTACAGCCCCTCTGGAAAACAGTGTGGAGGTTCCTCAGGAAACTAACAATAGAACTCCCCTATGACCCAGCAATAGCACTGCTAGGAATTTACCCAAGGGATACAGAAATGCTGAGGCATAGGAGCACATGTACCCCAATGTTCATAGCAGCACTCTCCACAATAGCTAAAACATGGAAAGAGCCTAAGTGTCCATCAACAGATGAATGGATCAAGAAGATGTGGTTTATCTATACCATGGAATACTACATGGCATTGAGAAACAATGAAATCTGGCCATGTGTAGCAACATGGATGGACCTTGAGGGTGTTATGCTGAGCGAAATAAGTCAGGCAGAGAAGGACAAATATCATATGTGTGCACGTATAGGAGGACTAGGAGGGACTTAACAGAGGACCAACCGGGAGAAGAAGGGGGAAAATGGTGGGGGAAAGGGAGAGAAGCAAACCATGAGAGACTCTTGAATGCTGACAAAAACTGAGGACTGATGGATGTGGGGGGGAGGAGGAATGGGCATGGAGGAGGGCACTTGTGGGGATGAGCACTGAGTGTTATGTGGAAACTAATTTGACAATAAACTATTTGTAAGAAAAAAAAAAAAAAAAAAAAAAAGAACTCCAGCCCACCTAAGGCCAGATCTCATGATTTTGACCATTACCATCATACCGACCCATTCTATGTACCCTACCCAGACAGTCTTTCTGTTTTCTTCCCCCACCTACAGATACTGTATTTTTTGCATGTATTTCCAACTCTAGCTTATTTTCCAGACTCAGTGCTTAACTCCATTTGAGGGATTCTGACCAAAAGTTTGTTTTCCAACCCCACTGTGAATAAATACCTCTCCCAGATTCGGTCCAGCAACAGCTAAGTGAAGTGATGGGGCTTCAGGATTTGCCCCGCCCTTGGGTAAGTACTGGTGAGCAGAGGCAGTAGAGCAACCTTTTAGGAGAGGTTGCCCCAGCTGCAGAGGTGAGTTTGACTGGCTTTTATCTGACAAGGACTGCTGGAAAAGGAACAGCCACCAGCGACTGGCATGGGGCTAGGCCTGAGAAGACGGACAACAATGGGTTAAAGCTCATTAACCCAGCTGTCCTAGGTGACTTATTAATCTTCAGAGTGGCTGAATCTAAGCAACTTCTGAATTGTGATAATAGGAAATCTTGAGATTTTTATATATACTTATTTCTAAGCATAATTCCTGAAGATAAGCACATTTCATTAAATCACCCTAGGGTGAAGGTTGGAAGAGATGGCTACACACTTGCTGTGGCTTGGAAGGTTGGAAATAGCTTTTGGGAAGAAGAGGAACTGGCAAATGTGAATGACACAGAAGAGAGATTAAAAATCAGATCTTCTAATAGACAATTGCATATCTCGTCCGTTTCAGTTACTTATTCCTATAGAACAAGCATCCTTAAATTTAGTGGCTTAAAAAAAGAACAATCATTTTATTATTGTCCCTCATGGAATTTTGGGGTCTGACTGGTTTGTGGTTCTCACCGTGGTCTCCCCTACAGTTGTAGTCAGACAGTGGTTGGGACTGGAGTCATCTCAAAGGCTTCCTCCTATGTCTGGAAGTTGGGTCCTTAGGCTGTCACCTGGGACCTTAGCTCAGCTGTCAGGACGTCTATACATGGCTTTTCCACATGGTTTGGGATTCTACACAGGATGGGGGCCGTGCTCCCGGAGGGAGAGACCTAACAATGAGGTAAACGAGATAAAAAAGGTAAATCCTGTCTTGCCTTTATGACCAAGACTTGGAAGTCACATGGTGTCCCATAATTGTCACAGATCAGCCTAGATTCAAGAGGAGAGAACATTGACACACTCCTCAAAGAAGTATCAACATCAATTTGGAAGAGGGGCATTTGAACTGGGATATATATTGTGGTGACTATCTTTGAAATATACAATCTTCCATACCAATTGCATTGGACTAGGGGAAGAACTTGGGTGTGGAAGAAGTTGGGGGAGGTAAGGTGGCTAGTATTTGAGTGCTAGAGGGCTAGCATGGCAGCAGAGAACCAAGACTCCAAGAAATTCCTTCACACAGTCAACAAATGTTGAATCTCATTGGGTACCCACCACAAGCCAGAAACTGGGGATACAGCAGTGAATAAGGGACAAAGTCCTGGTCTTCGTGTAGGTTATGATCTGATAGGGAAACAATGACCAGCTACTCAAATAAGTACAGAAATGCCATGGGGAACTATAAAGTTGGAAAGGACATTGACAATATTGGGGACAGTGTCTATTTTAGATAAAGTGCTTAGGGAAGACCTGTCCGAGTGGGAACATTTATTTAAACAGGGGCCTGAATGAACAAGGTAAGGGAGATAAGGAGGGAATGAAGCATGCAAACATCTGAAGAAAGAGCAATCCAGGCTGAGGCAAGAGCAGTTATAAAGTCTCTGCAGAGGGGTAAGCTTGGTGTATTCTTACAGGAAGCCCAGCTAGATTGAGTTGGATTGAGTTGGTGAAGGGTAGGAAATGAGGTACAAGAAGTTGCCAGTAGTTGTGCTTAATCTGAGGCAAAATCCAGTTCAAAACATTTTTTAAAAAAATATTTGGTTCCCTGGAAGTGAGTGGATGGAAGGACAAATTCTCAATAGAAAGTATCCATCATTAATATAGGCTTCCTGTTTTCTAAATGTAAATGACCATTTTCCATTGGGGACACAGCTGACTGAATACAAATTTCGGGAAAATGTCTCTGACACGAATGTGAAAGCATCTGGCTACCCTCAGGGTACCTTCCCACCACTTACCACAGCCAATCTGGTCCTTGTCAGGGCATCTTTCTTTTCAGAGAGTAACTATGACAACGGAACGTGATGCTGCAAGTCTGCAGCCCTCTATTTGCACAAAATATGTGATGCTATCTGAACACAGAATTATGAATCAGGATAGCATCAGCCTCTCACTTCATAGTGAACAAGTTATCTGCTATTTGATTCAATTAATGTTTTGTGACTGGTTTTGCTTTTACTATGACTCTCTCATAACAAGACGAGTAGTATGTTCTATAATCTATAGCATCATTTCCTAAGTTAATTTGATCAGGACCTCTGTGTTAGTTTTCTATTGCTGCTGTAACAAATTACCACAAATTTAATGGTTTAAATAACACAAATGTATTATTATGCAGTCTGTAGATTGGAAGTCTGATGTGGGGCTCACCAGGATAAAATCAAGGTGTCGGCCTGCCTATATTCCTTTCTTGAGGCTCAATGAGAGGATTCCTTTACTTAGTCATTCTGGTTCTTGGTAGAATTGAATTCCTTGTGGTTATAGGAGTGAGGTTTTCATTTCCTTGATGGCTGAGGGCCAGTCCCAGCTTCCTCTAGAGGCTGCCCGAATTCCTCGGCTCCTGGCCTCTTCCCATGTCTTCAAAGTCTGCAGTGATGGGTCGAATCCCTCTTAAACTTTGAATCCTCCCCCACCCCCTTCTTCTTCTGTCTCATCTGTCTTGGACCACAGCTGAGGAAGGTTTTCAACTTAAGGACTCATGTGTTAGATTGGGCCCAGTTGGATAACCCAGGATAACTTCCCCATCTCAAGGTCCGTACTCTTAGTCACATCTGCAAAGTTCCATTTGCCATGTGAGGCAACACAGTCATGAGTTCCATGGATTAAGATGTGGGTATCCATAGGAAAGACATTATTCTGCCTACCATTCCCTAACTCTCAATAAATCAGAGCTTAATGGAATACAGTTTGAGAAGTACTGCTCTAGAGGTATCAAAAGGGCTGACTTTTCGATAGGAAAGACAATAATTTTGGGGGGGCGGGGTGTGACAATAGCCAGAGGCCTGGGTGAGCAGTAGACCAGGTGCGGGTAGGATTCCCCCATGTGGGAGGGGAAAGAGGTACAGAGGAATAAGGTTTCAGTGAGGGATTTACTTTCTTGCCAAACCAGTGTATGAGTCAGGTAGGTTTTTGGATTGGGCTGGTCTGTCAAGAACTTCTGCCTCTTAACGCCGAAGGGCGAGGGAGGGACAGCTGCTGTACCAGGGGCTTTTCACAATCACCTGATTTAATGGTCACTCTAACCTGTGAAGGTGAACCCTGCATTTGAACCTATGTGTGATGGATTCCATTTGCTGTCCCACCCACATCCCTTTTACAGTGCTGGGGCACCCACCCTACGGCAGCCATGTGCTAACAGCTCACAGCTTCCCTTACAGCTAATGGGAGATGACTCGGCTGTGAGATCAAGTCTCCCCCCGCTCCCACACACACTCCTTCCCATCCCACAGAAGTCTGGCCCATGATCATGTCTTGTGGTGAGAACGTTTCTATGATATCACTTATGCCTCAATGTTTTCTATGGATCAAGTCTGGCATTTTTGAGACCACATCCGTGCTCCACTCTTCCCTTCACTTTTCTGCTTCCTTTTGTAATGTACAAGTTTTTCCTGAATAAATCAACCAATTGCATGTCGCCAGAACTTTGCCTCAGGCTCTGCTTCCAAAGAACCCAACTAAACTGTGATCATATTAATTTGTATCTGGGGACCCATAAAAGGGAGACCACCTCAGGGGCCGTGTCTGCATCACAAATCTGACCCTAAGTCAGCCCGCATTTACAAGTAGCACTTGTCAAGGAAACTTAAGAAACACCAGTCACAGTCCTCCAACTGAGCTTTAACTAGCTTACCTTACCCTAGAAAACAAGACCCGCTTGGCTTATCAGGAGATCCCCGACATCCTAGCCACTGCACCCTGTGACACAATACCTCTACCAACGCTAACAACTTGCTCCTGCCCAGAATCCTTTGGGAAGATTTATCCCACTTCCATGAGGCACTGCACTTTCCCAGTCTGTGTCTTCCTAATTCCAGAGTTCTTGCTTTTTGCAGGTTGCTGGCCTAGAATCAGAGAGCACCAAGAAAAGCTGGGAGTAAATGGCGCACGCACCTTGTGCATATTCCCTTCCAGGTACATGTTTGAGCAAATAAAAGGAAGCTTGATTGTTTATTTGCAAAAATGAGGGTGGGAATTCCGTGCAGGATTCTAAAGCCTTCATCTGTGGAAAAGAATGAGAAGTTGAGAATACAGTGCAAATACAAGGGTCCTCTCCAGTGCAAGTGCCGTGGGGGCAAGGACTGAGTTCACTGAGCCTAGCACAGTAGCTGGTACATGGCAACTCTGCCACTTACTAACTAAGTGAATGAGGGAGAGAAGAGCATTAGGAGGTAGGGTGTCTGTGAACCAGGAAGTTAAGCTGGAGAAAGTTGGAGAAAGAGGGTCTGTTCTCAGTAACACATGCTCCTTTGCACCCTCCCAAACTCCTCTGTGATAACACTTCCGGGAACCTGCTTGTAGTTCCCAGGAATCTGTGGACATAGTCCCTCACCTGGAAAAGAAGAATTTCTGGTCAGCCCTTCCTCCATAGCCGAGATGGAGCGCCAGCAGCCTGGGAGGTGTCCTGGTGATAAGAGACCTACTTGATCTTTAGGTTAGGCTTAACTTACCTTATTAGTATGTTATTCAAACTTGTACCATAAAACACCAGGTATTAATCCCTTTTACTTTAATGCTTAGTGAGTACTAAAACAAATAGACCCCATATACTGTTCCCCTGTAGGCAGCAAGGCCCGGGAGAGTCATAGCTAAGGGTCCTCACCTTGGACTCCCCCATCGTGCCTACCAATCATAGGTGCCCAAATACGTATTCATCTGAATTGTCTTGAACTCAGGTAGTCATGGTCCAGCCTGGGGTCTTTCTCCAAGGATTATCTAGAATTAGAAAAAGAGACGTCGAGGAAGAGAGTGTTTCTGACAACATGCGTCACTGGCTAGCCTTGGGAAAGGAATGGGAAGCTTTGGCAACCTCCTTCTAAGACCCGGCTCCAAGCCGCACCACGTAATGTAGGTAAAAGCATGTGATTCAGAAAGTAGCAAAATCATGGAGCAGCGTGCCAAGTTCAGAATCATTGAAGCAAGTGGTGTAAGTGATGAAATTGAAGAGACAGAGACCTTTTTAGAAAAAGCCAGGGTATGCAGAAGTGACAGCGCTGAGAGCCGGGTTTGGGTGGAAATGACAAGTCCTCCCCCAGTCCCCTTGCAGGAGGGCTTCATGAGTGGCTTTTAAATAAATGCCCTTTTAAGTTGCTGCAAGAGCCGCCTGCTGGATCGGCTAAGGCTGGAAGCTAAGGCTGGAAGTTCCTCGTGATCATTTGTAACATAACTGAGGCTCCCACATCCTCTCTGCACAGGCTGCTCCTCGGGTCAGATAAAATGCACCCCGGGTGCTCCGCAGTTCATTTGTGTTTATGTTTTCCTCCCTTTACTGCCCTTGTTCTTTTGCTCTTCCAGAATTGCCAGGCTCTTGCTCGCCCCTCATTGCACAGGAAACTTTGTTTCCTCCCGTAGTGTTTGCTGCTTCCTCTCTGTGCCCGTTTCCAGCCAGTGAGAAGCCCGACCCATTACTGGCTTGCGGTGGGCGCTGCGCAGCAGACAGGTTGAGTTGCCCCGTGGTCTCTCCTCACCCACTTGCCTGAGAAGGGTGTTTCGGATGGAGTCCCCAAATGTCTGCTAACCTGCAGGGTGTTTTTAGTGACTGGTGCCTTCCCAACCTGGGGCATCCTTCCCTGTGTCACTGAGTTGGGGTGGAGGGAGGAAGGAGCTGCCATTTTATATTTGCCCCATCCATCCCAGGTGCTGGACTAGGTGCCCAGCGGAATGGCTGGAATTCTCACCGCCATCTGGTGGACTCAGTGTCGTCCTGCCTTTGCAAATCAGGGAGCTCAGATTTGCCTGAGACCCAGCTAGGACGTTCCGGAGCAAGGGCTCAAGTCTAGGTCCCTGGGCCCAGCATCTGCATCCTTGAACACACCAGAGGGACTTTAGCTCCCCCGCCCACACCCCCACCCTGCAGAAGGGAACTTACTCCCACTTCCCCTCTCCACCCCCAACTCCTGATTCATGAAGAAACTAATGAATTCATGATTTGTAAAGAGTTGTTGTTTAGCTCTGCTCAGATAGGCTTCAGCTCAAAACACAGTGTTCATTCATGCCAGATTCTCCAGGACACTTCCAATTTCATACAACATTATAATTCTTAATAAACTTGTTTTGTTATATTTATGATAAGCATGCTTTCATTTTATACCATTTTAAGGCATTCATGTACAGAAATCCAGAAACTAGGGAAAAAAATGTTCTCAGATGCCATGCCCTGACTTTCAAATCAGAAAATGCTTCTCTCTCTGATGCACACGCATGATCGTCTTCACTCACCTACGGACATTTTTTTATGGAGCGAGTTATCTGTTCCAGGCCCTGGAGATGCTGTGGTGTATCCCTCATTGCCGCCCAGCCCCAGAATATTCCAGCACCTTCTCCAAACAGATTCTTGACCACACACTCTCAACCTCCCCCTTTACCCCCGCCATACTGAGAGTCAAGATGGTTTTCTCAACCTTGCCACAGATGAACAGCTGTTCCTGCCCTGAGCCTCCCTTCTCCAACTCCCATTCCAGGGACACGTGAGGCAAAACCCCGAGTGGACAGGGAGGCTGATTGCTATGTCTTGGTGCCCAAAAGAAAGTCCTGCCTACCCCTCCCCAGTTGCCCCCCTCCGGCTGACTCCCCTCCCTCCCTACGGATGGGGCTCCACACACGTTGCCTCCAGCCGCGCCCCCCCCCCCAGCCCACTCTTTCCAAACCATTGAGTCATTTCCTCTCAGAGACTTTCTCATTAAAACCTTCCTGTTTGCTTTCGCTGTGGAGCTCCACTCTGAGTTGCTGTTTCCTTCTCTGTCCCCACTGAGCTGTAATTAATGGCCCAGCACCTTCCATCCCCCCCTCCCATGGCAGTGTTCCTTCTCGCTCTCCTCTCTTGGCTGGAGTCTCTACACCTTGCACACATTTGCGCAAAGCCCCGGAGTTCCTAAAGCTGTGAGGGAAATGGGGGATCTCGCTCTTGTCCTACAAAGTGCTGCTTGAAGGAAAAATCGGGAAGATGAGTGTCCACAAACGGGCACGGGGGAGCAAACCCTCTGACCAACAGCTTGTCCCGGATCCAACTGACACAGCAAGAGGAGCAGTGAGGGATAATAACATTTGATTAATGCACTCTGAGCCACTCGACCCTGAGCAGCTGCTGAGTCCCCCGGAAGATGGCTGTGGTCTCTGTGAAGCCCCAGTTCGGAGTGTCACAGGCACATCTGAGACCTGCTGACCCGGGGACAGCTTCCTGTGTGGTCAGCAGCACCAAGGCAGGGCTGGGTTGGACAGAAGAGGCCATCGGGGCTTTCTGACTGAGCGATGGGGCAATGGGAAGAGAGTACAGAGAAAGAAAGGGAAGGATCGGCCTGAACGAGGCACTTGTGTTCTTCCTTCAGGCTTATTTTTCAGCGAGGCCATTCTCTGATCCGGGCACACAAGAATTGTTGTCTATTTCTCGTTGCAGGTGCGGCCCCAGAATATTCCTGCCCCTTGTCCATACAGGTTGTGGATCAAATGAAATGTCATGGGCTGTACTGAGAACAGTGCCCTTTTCGCCCCGTGGCTGTTTGATAAATGTTCACTGAAGCAAGTCAAACTGAAGTTCAAAAAGTACACGTGACAGAGAGGGTAGACCATAAACTCATGGACTGACCCTGAACCTTCCACTATCTATTCACTTCATCACATCACCTGTCATTAAGAAAAACCCATGGGAGATACTCCCGGGGTGATGGACCCTTGGCCGCCCCTCAAATCCCAGGATGGGGGCAGCCTCCGGCCCCGAAAATGTGCGAGGCCCACATGGTCTAGTGCCTGCTAACGTGGCTTTGCAGGACTTCAAAACCAGCACACTGTCCCTCGGGAAACCTGCTTTCCAAGTATACTTATAACTATTAATCATCACCAGTTTGGTGACTTGAACAGAAGGTGGGAGTTGCCTGGTTTGGGTCTGGGCTCCGGTGTGTCCGCTCTGATTCACAGCAAGCCAGCCCCAGTCCCGGGATCACTGGCCTCCTGTGCCCACCACCCAGTCCCCTCCTCTGCGGCCCGGCGTCCTGGGCCACAAACGATCCTGCCTTCTCGACTCTGAAGTTTTCGATTTCTCCATTCCCACCTGCCTTCTCCAATCCACGGAGAAATTGCTTAACTCTTTGCTCCTCTGCCTGCTTCGTAGAGCCTTCCCTTTACATCCTGCAGGGGGCGCCACTCTCGCTGGGTAAAGGAGCAGTGTTCCGGACTTTCCTTTACCTGCAACACACCTGAGGGCAACTTTTCGCCGCCCACCTCCTTGTGCAAAGATGGGCACCGCGGCTGACCTCTAATTACTGTCTTGTGTCCTTCCCCCATTACCAACTCCTTACAAGAACGTCACTCGTTCCTTATCCCTCCATGTGCAAAAGTCTTTGTTGACTTCCTACCGTGAAGTCAGTGACCTTTTACTCTTCATCCTGTTTGCCCATTGTTAGCATTTGATACACCTGACTAACCTTCCCTTCTGGAAACAACTCTCCTTCCCGGGCCTTCCTGCTTCTTCTATCCTCTCATGGGTCGTCCGCAGTCTCTGACCAGCTCTCCTTCCTCAGTCTTCTCTCTGAAATCTTCATGTTTCTGAATGCTGTGTTCTTAGCCCTCTTATTCTGGATAGCCCTTTCCCTGAGCAATCTCATTTACTCCCATGACTTAGGCTAAAACTTACATACTGATGACTTTCCTTCCTTTTTATTAAATAAAAAATCTCTTATAGTTGGGGTGCTCATTTGGTTGAGCGCTCGACTCTTGATTCCAGCTCAGGTCATGATCTCATGGTTCATGAGATCGAGTCCTGCATCGGGCTGTGTGCTGACAGTGTGGAGCATGCTTGGAATTCTCTCTCTCTGCCTCTCCCCTGCTCTCGCTTGCTCTCTCTCTCAAGATAAATGAATAAACTTTAAAATACATATGTTTTAAAAGTATCTTATAATTGCAAAGCATCACATGTCCAGGTAAACAAATAACAAATAAGAAAATAAAAACACTATTTCCACCAACTAGAGATCACTACTGTCAGTCTTATTGTATACCCTTCCAGAATTTTTATGTATTCTTACATATCTTTTTCAAAATGAGAAAAATACTATTTTTAAATTGTTAGAGACTGTTTTGTAATTGCTTTCTTTCTAAGTTTAATAATCTGGAACTTTCCATGTCAATACATCTAATCTCATACCTGGTCCACATTTTATTACCTCAATCACCCCCAAATGTCCTTTCTAGCTGATTTTTCCAGTTAAGGACCAATTCAGGCATGAATATACATCATTGTCATTGCATACCTATTTCTTAAGCTCTTTTGCCAAGCATAGACATGATACCATGCTTGTTAAATCGATTTGGGCAATTATCTATAAAACATCCCATCTTCTCGAAGTGACTAGTTGTTTTTCTGTGGTATTATTTAGCTGTTTCTCTAACCCACGTAATTTCTTATAAAACGGAAGTCAAACGCAAAGGCATAATGAATTCAGGTTAAACTTTGTTAGCTAGATTGCATCCTAGGAGATGTGAACTTCATACTGCATTTTGTCAAAATGTGTGTTCTGACTGACACACTATTAGGGATCCTAGCATTGAACTTAAGGCAAATGGTAGTCTTATCCTTCCATTGCAGCATTGAGTTTTCACCCTTGTGACTAGTAAGTAAACTGTGTGGTGTTATTTTGGCAATACTGTACAAATGTCTGGTGCCCCAATAACCTTATGCCTGAAGCTTTTGACACCAGTTTATACCTGAGTCAATAACTCCAGTAAGAGTTTAAAGTGATTATCAGCTAGAGTTTTTCATAGGAGATGGATGGTACATTTTAGTTAATTAAAAGCTAATTAAGAACATTTTTATGAAGAACCTATTTCCTGAGGTGTGGGCAGGACTGCCAGTATTTACAGCCATAAAACACTGACAGTCATCATTTCTGCTGGTTACAAGGAGAATCAGCTTTGACGAGGTGAAGTGAAAAAAGAACGAGTTTGGGAGTCAGAAAGGCCAGAGTTCAAAATGTAGGCTATGCTTCTTACTGATTGTGTGAAATTAGACAAAGTCACTTGGCCTCTGGGCCTCAGTTTCTTCACCTGTAAAACAAGGAAAGTTATAGAATTTACCTCATAGGTTATGTTAAAGATTAAATGCTGGAATGCACTTAACACGGTGTTGGTAGGCAGGGTCCTCTGGTATGGTGCCTGTGTAATCCCCCCGAATTCAGAGGGACCCCTGAATACAATGAAGTATCACCTCCATGGTTATGTTATATTATATGGAAAAAGGGAGCTTATCAGGGTGGACATGACTTGGTCAGGTGAGCCCTTTAAAAGCAGAGAGTGTTCTCCACGGTCACAGAGAAGGTCAGAAAAGTGCATTCCAGCTGGCCTGGGAAAAATTAAAAACATCCATGTGGTGAATGGCCTATGTGGCAAGGAAAGCCTCGGGCCTCCGGGAGCTGAGCATAACTCCCAGCTGACAGCTGGCCAGACAATGGGGAACTCATTCCTGCAGCCACAAGGAACTGAATTCTGCCGACAACTTGAAAGAGCTGAGATGAGGACCTCGAGTCTCGGACCCTGACTGCAGCCTTGTGAACCCCTGAGCCGGGATCCTGTGGAGTGGCGGTTCGAATCCTTACCCATGAAACTGTAAGACAAGAAATTTGTGGTGCTTTAATCTGCTTAGTTTGCGGCAGTTTGTTCACAGCCATGGAAGACTAGAATCCCGGCCGGAGTCCATCACCACTGCCCTGCCATTCCTGCTGTGCCCATTGCTGTGGCTACTGGCTGTCCTCTAAGGCAATACCTGATTGCAGAAATCATGACATCTCAAGAATGACAAGAGGTGTCATTCTTCGACACAAACCCCTTAGAATGTAAATATTCCCTCTGGCTTCTACTGCTAATGGACTGGTGGTGGTCATGGGGAGGAATGGTTTATAGACCTTTGTGGCTTTAGAAAGGAGCAAAAATATCATCGGGGGCCGAGTCTTTCCTGGAAGACTCAACTCATTATGCAAAAACTCTTTTCTTCACGGGTTTCCTGTCTGACACTGCAAGTCTCTGCCGACGGCTTATCTGAATCTGAGGCCAAATGCATCCAAATGACCTGGTGGGTAGTGTAAGTCCTCAGTGAGCTGACAGTATGTTGGGAAAAGCAGACATTAGACAAGTCACACAAACTTACCATCATAAGTTGTATTGGGTGCCTTAAAGAAAAGACATTGAATTATGAAGGCTTTCCTGAGGAAATAATCCTTGAGATGAGATCAAAAGGATGAATAGGGGTTGGCTAGGCAAAGGGATGATGATGATGATGATGACGATGATGATGATTATGATGATGATGATGATGATGATGAGTTTCGCTGGGAGTAGGGACAGCATATGGAAATGTCCTGAGGCAGGAAGGGTCATGGCAGTTTTAAGGAACCTAAGGACTGATGAGCTTGTGAGAAGAGCATGTATGAATTGAGGGTGGAGAGATAGGGAGAAGCAAATCTTTCAGGTCCTGTTAGGCACTGCTAACGATATCAGTGTCACTCAGGTTTTCTCTTTAAAAACATCACCCAGGCTGTGATGCATTGTAGGGAGTAAGGACAGGTGCAGAAAAGCTAGTTGAGAAGGAATTGTAGCAATCCAGACAGAAGGTCAGGATGGCTATGCCTAGGATCATGGTGGTGGAGAAGAAGATAATTCAGATCAAACAAATCTAATTTAGGGATTTTTAATTTTGCCAGTTTTTAAAAATTAAGAAAACATTTCTGATCATCTCTATCATTCCATGGAGAATTCACACTCATTCATTTACTCCTTTGATAAATGTGTGTACTGTGTTATTTTTATGTGCCAGGCACGATTCTAGGCATGGGAATATAGTAGCAAATAAAAAAGGGCAAAAAGCCCTGCTTCCACGAAGCTTTCAAGGAGGTTAAATAATAAGAAAGAAAAATAAGGAGTATGTGAAATATATTTGATAGTGACAAGTGCTAAGGAGACAGTTAAAGTTGAAAAGGAAGGGGTGCCTGGGTGGCTCCCTCAGTTAAGCGTCACACTTCAGCTCAGGTCATGAACTCACAGCTCATTAGTTTGAGCAGTGGGCTCTGTGCTGACAGCTCAGAGCCTAGAGCCTGCTTCGGATTCTGTGTCTCCCTTTCTCTCTGCCCCTCTGCTGCTCACACTCTGTCTCTCTCTCAAAAATAAATAAACATTAAAAAAAATTTTAAGTTGAAAAGGGAGAAAAGGCTATGTTAGAAGAAGATCACATTATGTATGTCCAGACAAGATCTCACTAAGAAAGTGACATTGGAGAAAAGATCTGAAGGAGGTTAGGGATCAAGGCATGCAGCTACTGGGGGTCGGGGGGTCAGGGAAGAGGATTCTAGCCAGAGGGAACAGCAAGCACAAAGCCTCTGTGACTGGTGTTTCCAGAGGACAATTATGGCTGGAGAAGAACGGGCAGGGGAATGTATCAGTCATCTACCCCACAAGAATGGTGAGTAACAGGCAACCTCAGAACCTCAGTGACACAATAGCATCTAGTTTTACTCATGAGTCTAAAGATTACCTGGTGGTTCTGTTGAGATGAGCTAAGTTTGTCAGGGCTCACCCAGTGCCTGTGCAGTCATCTGCAAGTCAGCACAATTTCGCTGATCTTGTCTGAGCTCCCTTATGACTCTCAGTCTTAGATAAGACAACTGGGTTGCCTTAGCTCTGCTCCGTATGTCTGTGTGCCTCGCATCTTCCAGTAGGTTGATGTTCTGTTCTCCTATCATAGCAGGAGTATGGGAGGAGGAGGGAGAGGAGAGAAAGGAAAAAAAGAAAGAAAGAAAGCAGAGAGGAAAGAGAGAAAGAGGAGAAGAGAAGGGGAAAGCAAGAGAGAGAGAGAGAGAGAGGAGATGGGGAGGAAGAGTACACAGTACACACAAGACCTGTTAAGGTCTGGGTTCAGAACTGAAACAATTGCACATTCTATTGACCAAAGAAATTCATGAGAACAGCTTCATTTCCAAGGATGGAAAACAAATTCCACTTCTTAATGGGGGGACTCTCGAAGTCACAGTGCAAAGGGTGTGAATATAGTGAGGGATGGAAAATGAGGACCAGTTTTTGTCATGAGTCTACCACATTAAACTAGCGGGAGGTAAAGTCAGAGAGGTAATGGAATCTAGATGGGTGGGGCCTTGCAGGCCTGAGTAAGTCCTCTGGCTTTTACTCTGAGATGAGAAACCATTGGAGGTTTTCCAAGAGAAGAGTAACACAACCTAACTTCTATTTTAATGGAATCACTCTGGCTCTCAGGTTAATAATAAGAGTGAAGTGGCTGGGTGGCTTAGTCGGCTAAGTGTACGACTTCAACTCAGGTCATGATCTCGCGGTTCGTGGGTTCGAGCCCCGCGTTGGGCTCTGTGCTGACAGCTAGCTCAGAGCCTGGAGCCTGCTTCAGATTCTATATCTCCTTCTCTCTCCGAACCTCCCCTGCTCACGCTGTCTCTCTCTCTCTCTCAGAAATAAATCAAACATTAAAAAAGAAAAAAACAAAGAATAGAGTGAAGTAGGGAAAGAGACAGTGAGAAGGCCACTGCAGCAATCCAGGCCAGAGGTAATGGTGGCTTGGCCTGGAAAATAGAAGTAGTAGTGTTGAGAAGTGGTCTCCCATCTTGGCTCATGGAAGAGGGAATGAACACCAACATTTTCTTCATATGAGGAGAAATCCAAGGGAGGAAGCTTTCTCCTCTCTCTCTCCTCCCCATTGCTCACCCCTTCTCAGACAAAAAAAGACAAATGTGATTGGCAAGAGCCTGACATTTCCTAGGCCATGCTTCACTAATGGGCAGGGACTTACACTATCTACTGAGAAAACCAGTCCAGAATGTTCCCTTCACTGGAAGTGTGCTGCCAGACAGTGGGCTCCTACTCTACCCCCTGGTAGTTGAGGGTGTGAGGCAGCCCTGGTCCTTATAGCTGCCTGGTGAGTGAACTTGGATTGACTCTGCATACCCAGCTCTCAGATACACACTGACTGAGCAGATCCCAAAGTCTGGTTGCAGTGGGAGTAAGAGGCTTCATTTGACCCCAGCCATGTTCCTTTGTATTCAGAATCGCTGGGCCAGCCAGTGCCCCACTTATCTCCCTTTGTATGAGTTCCCCCACTGGTGACAGTCAAGAGAGGTGAGTCACAGAACCTGAAGCCCTAACACCAACACCAAGCTCAGTTGAGAATTTGCTGCCATGTTAACCCTTGGCATAGTCTTCCTTTCTTTTTTCTGGCTTTAGGAGAGTCTTTCTTTATCCCTCTATCCCTTTTTCTGAATCATAGTGATGTCTCTCTTGGTTTCAAGTAACAGAAACACATTTAAGCTCTCTTAAAGACAAAGCTGGAATTTATTTTGAAGAAACATATGTCTCAGGACCCAAAGGCAGATAGATAGTAGACTTCAGAAATAAACTATGGCGTGCGTGGGTGGCTCAGTGGCTAAGCATCCTGTTCTTGATTTCAGCTCAGGTCATGATCTCACGATTTGTGGGTTTGAGCCCCACATCGAGCTGTCAGCACAGAGCCTGCTTGGTATTCTCTCTCTCCCTTCCCTCTTTCTCTGTCCCTCCCCTGCTCACTCTCTCTCTCAAAATAAATATATAAACTTATTTTAAATGTTTTAAAAAAGAAAAATTAACTACTGCCACAATGTCAAATGCAGTCAGGACTTTCCCTCCAATCCCCAGAAGAGGTGACCACACGCCCTAGTTTGTGCAGAACTATCCTGGTTTACATCTGCCAGATGTCAACATCAGGCAGAAACCACACAGTAACTTAAGTAAGGGAAGCTTAGTATAAATATTTTAAATTTTTGATAAAAGAGCAATTATAAGATATAGAAAAATTCTATGTGGTATCCTAACGCTGATAGAGAGTACCTAAGGAGAGACAGATATAAAAGGGGCCCCCTTTCCACAGCTGGAATTGCAACCACTGGATGGCAGGGAGATTTGCCCAGAGCAGAGCTGCTCTGCAATCCATGAGCACGCAGGAAGCAAGTCTCTGGGGCACAGGCTGGGCACAGAAAATCTGCAGCCAGTGTTCTGGCACATGGGCATGAAGAGAGAGTGGGGTGCCATTGCAGACAGGAGGCCTGGAATGTACCATGTCCATGTCAAGACTGGCAGGTGATCACTGGCCAGATTGGGACTGTAAGGTCACCAGGGGACCATGAGTTCTGCGCCTGTGGCTGAGTCAGAGCACCACCGACTGACAGTGCGGCTGCCACTACCAGCAGGAAGGCCCCTTCCTCCTGCATTGTCCCTCTAGTACCCTCTACTGAGAAAGGCCTACAGGTATTCTTTGTAGAGGAGAAATGCTCTAAAGGGTTTCCATCCATTATTGTGGAGCCTGTATGGAAGGGTGAATTTGGATCTGAGAGACAATAAATTGCTGGCTGATGCAGCTCTCAACAGTACCCTGTACAAATGATTAATTCCCAGAATAGTCAGATTTGTATAGAAAGAATGTAGAAGAGTAATTCCCAAAGGCGGGGAGAAAGGGGGAAATAGAGAAGTATCATTTACTGGGTAGAGTTTCAGTTTGGAACAATGAAAAATTTCTGGGGATGGATGGTGCTGTTACACAATATAATGTACTGAATGCCACTCAATTATATACTCACAATTCTACATTTTACATATTCTACCACAATACCAAAAAAGGTAGTTCATGGTCACTTTATTGGTCTCTCACCTCTGCTCCGCTTTGTACACTGACTTTCTTCTTCTTTTCTCTGTTTCTCACCCACACCCTGGAAAATATGGCTGCCAAGAACTCCCGACCTAAAACGGCTCTTCTTTTCTCAAGAAACCAGCCACACTGAGTCTGGCTCTCACAGCTCCTTCTCGCAAATTCTCATGCAAGTTCTGCAGCTGCTTTGGTCCAGTGCTCACCTTGGCCATTGGGCCAGTGACATCTGATACAGACCAGTTTTCAGAAGTGTTTGTGTGTGGTATTAGGCGTAGGATGGAAGAGGGAGAGGAAGGTATACTGACAAAACAAGAGGAATCTTATAAAATCATTTAATGGCTCCCCTTCTCTCCCTTCCAGAGCTTTAACTAAATAGGGAAGCCAGGCAAATAAGTAAATATTTTAAAATTCACATTAAAGGGAAACCAGTAAGTAAAATCATTCCAGATCAGTCACATATATTTCCTCCTTTCCACCTGTGCTAGTAGTCTGAATTAATAATAGAAGCATCTGGCCAAATAATCAGATTTATCAAGCTAATTAACCATATATAGTTTCCTAACTAGCCACAAAATGGTAGAAATCTTTATATATATATATATATGTAACCTTTATATATATATAATCTTTATATATATAATCCTTATATATATATAATCTTTATATATATATATATAATCTTTATATATATAGTGAGATTTTAAAAGTGTATTATGATTGTCACGATAATCATTTTTTATTTTTGCAGGCACAACTTCTTGAAATGATATGTATTCCCATCAGGTGCTTCAGAGAAGCTCTGGCCTTTTTCTCAACAGGCAATGTGCATTTTGGCACCAGATTATCGGATGGAAAAATACAGGCATTTTCCAAGCCCTAAACACAGAGTGTGCCATCCATTAGTTTGGATTTCTTCCTTAACTATCATCATACTAATATGTGCTGGTTTTTCCAAGAAGAAATCAATCCAAATCTATCTTTGGACTCAGAGTCCCGGAAGCCTGGGTTTTATCACTGGCTGGTCACAGATGCACTGAAAATGGGAAAGTCACCTCCATCTTTGTCTGAATTTCTCCATCTGGCAAATGTAAATTCTTACACTCGCCATCAGATAATGTTTGCAAAATGTTTGATGGTCCTTGCTGGTAGACAGTATGTAATTGCAAACAGTTGGATCATTTTTTTTCTGTCCTAAAAATTCTTCTTTTTTTCTAGAAACTATTTTTAAATTAAAAATGTCACTTAAAGTATGGGCACATGGCAATAAAAATTCAGTTGGTACTAGAGAGTAATTTTTTTTTAAAAGTAAAGGTATTTCTCTATGGCATTCCCCAGAAGTGATAGCTTATGAGTTTCCTATTTTTAATCCTTCTGAGGCAAACTTCCACAACAATAATTTATTATCCCTTTATTTTTGATGTATCAGCTTCAAAGTGTAGCTGATGGGTCCCCTTATGAAAGATGAGGAGCTTGGCTCATTTACACTTTCCTTCAACAGCCACTGCCAGATATATTTCATTTTATATTATTCCTTTAGATACATCTGTAGTTTTGTACAATATATTCAACCTTCCACTTCTTGATCCATCAATTTTGGGCAGGATGTCACGATTTACCTCTAAGATAATGAGAGACTTAACAACCTTACCTTTCCCTCCTCCTCTCATGGCCATAGCATTATAGAGTCAGTTCATTGTATAGTTAATTTGCATGGTATAGAATTTATTCTTTCTGATATAATTAATTTTGCTATCTTTTGACCACATTTTAAGTCTAAAAATAGCCAGAATTTGTAATATTTTAATTACATGAATACTATTGATTATAAACTTCATTCCATTCAAATAAAAAAAATATATTTACTGATTGCATATGTGGTACCAGCACCGTGCTAAGTGCTAAAGCTACGTCAATGAACAGAACAGAGGAAAATATCCCTGCCTTCACAGAGCTTACGTTTTAATGTGTTATGTGTAGACTCAGAGTAAAAGCGATGCAACTATTTCATTTAGCCTGTGCTGATAGAAAAAGAAATGCACAGGGGCACCTGGCTGGCCCAGTAGGTAGAGCATGTGGCCCTCAGTCTCAGGGTTGTGAGTTCAAGCCCTCATGTTGGGCATGGAGTCTACTTGAAAGAAAGAAAGAAAAAAGAAAGAAAGAAAGAAAGAAAGAAAGAAAGAAAGAAAGAAAGAAAGAAAGAAAGGCACATATGTAAATTGAGAAGAGGAAGGAGAAGTAGAGGAAGCAAGGTACTGAATTTTTATAATGCATTATTATCATATACCTTCAGTTTTTCACTAAAGTAATAATTTAGAATTTACAGCAATTTAGAAGAAATTTATTTCCTCTTGAAGCTATTCTTTCCAAGGCCTCCTCATTTGCTAATCTAGTTTGGGCTGCTAAGTTTTGAATCCTGGTTTTCAATATTATTTTGCTGGGGTTTTTGTTCTTGTTGTTGTTTATTGCGTGTATTTTTGTATTGCTTTTTTTTTCTTCCAGTTTTGCTTTGTATTATGCATCTGGGCTTGGGCAATTGTTATTTGTATTACTTGTCTTTCTCTTTTCTTTATCCTTCTGGAATAAATTCTCAAATCATTATTTCACAAAGCATCATATTTCAGATAAGGACTTTATTTTTACCATTTTACTCTCCCATTTCATTGATAGTTTTTGCTGGGTATAAAATTATTTGTTCAAAATCAATTTCCATTAGAACTCTGACGTGTTCTCTTTCATCCCAGTGGAAAAGTTTGATGCCAACCTGATCTTTACTCCTGCAAGGCTAACTTTTCCTGCTCACTCACCACTACATACACATGAAGTATTTTTGTCTTTATCCTTGGCTTAAACACATTTCATATGGATATATTTAAGTGTGAGCATTTTTCATATTACTTGTGCTGGATACCTTCTAGTTCCTTCCATTCATAAGATTCTTATTTGTCTTCAGCTATGGTAAAATTTCTTCCATTATATTTTTAGATAAATTCTTGACCTTTTAAAAATCTTACTGAGTAGATTTATGCCCTTTTCAATTACGTCTCCATATTTTTTTCATTCTTCTCATAATTTATTTCTCTGCTTTTCTGCTCTATGTTTTGGCACACTTATCTAACTAGATGGATTCAGTGGTGAATTCTATCCAAAATTTAAGAAAGAAATCATACCAATTCTCTACCAACTCTTTCAGAAAATAGAAGCAGGGAGTACTTCCTACCTCATTTTATTTGGCCAGCATAACCCTAATTCCAAAATCAAAGACATGATAAGAAAAGAAAACTATAATATTTCTTATGAATATAGATGGAAAAATCCTCAACAAAATACTAGAGAATTGAATTAAACAATGTATAAAAAAGAACTATATATCATGAATAAGTGGGAGCTATCCCAAGTATGTAAGGCTGGTTCAACATTTTAAAATGAAGTAATGTAATCTATCATATCAAGAGGCTAAAGAAGAAAAATCATATGATCATATCTATAAATGCAGAAAAAAACATCTGACAAACTCCAATACCCATTTGTGAAAAAATGCTCAATAAACTAGAAATAGAGGGGAACTTTCTCAACCTGATAAAGAATATCTACAAAAACCCCTACAGTTAACATCATACATAGGGCACCTGGGTTGCTCAGTCAGTTAAGCGTCCAATTTCGGCTCAGGTCATGATCTCACGGTTCGTGGGTTCGAGCCCCGTGTGAGGCTTTGTGCTGACAGCCAGCTCAGAGCCTGGAGCCTGCTTTGGATTCTGTATCTCCCTCTCTCTCTCTCTGACCCTCCCCTGATCACGCTGCCTCTCTCTCTCTCTCTCAGAAATAAATAAAACATTTTAAAAAATTTTTTTAAATCATACTTAATGGTGATAAAATTGAAGACCAGGAACGAGGTAAGGAAGTCCCCTCTCAATACTGCTTTTAAACATTGTAATGGAATTCATAATTAATGTAATAAGACAAGAAAAAGAAATAACAGGTATAAATTGGAAAGGAAGAAATAAAACTGTCTTTGTTTGCAGATGACATGATTGTCTATGTAGAAAATCAGAAAGAATCAATAAGAAAAAAAACCCTCCTAGACCTAATTACGTGCTTATCATAAGGTTTTAGAATACACAGTTAGTATTAAAAAGTCAATCACTTTTCAATATACTAGCAATTAACAAGTGGAATTTGAAATTAAAAAGAATGCCAGTTTTATTAGCACTCCCCAAAATAAAACACTTAGGTATAAATCTGACAAAAGCTGGACAAAGTTTATGAGGAAAACTACAAAACTCTGATGAATGAAATCAGAGAAGAATTAAATAAACTAAACTAACAGAGAGACATTCAGTATTGTCAAGATGTTACTTCTTCCCAACTTGATGTATAAATTCAATACAATCCAAATCAAAATCCCAGCAAGTTGTCTTGTGGAAATGGATAAACTGATTCTAAAATTTGTAGAGAAGCAAAAAAACTCAGAACAGCAAACACTATATTGAAGGAGAGGAATAAACTCAGACGACTGACACTACCCAACTTTAGGATATACTATACAGCTACAGCAATCAAGACAGTGTGGGATTGGCAAAGGAATAGACAAATAGATCAATGCAACTGAATAGAGACCCCATAAATATATCCAAGTAGATACAGTTAGATGATCTTTGGCAAAAGAGTAAAAGCAATATAGTAAAAGATAGTCTTTTCAACAAATGGTGCTGGGCCAACTGGATAGCCACAGGCCAAAAAAAAAAAAGAATCTAGACACAGACCTTACACTCTTCACAAAAACTAACTCAGAATAGACCAGACACCTAAATACAAAATACAAAACTAGAAAACTAGAAAATAATAGGGGAAAACATCGATCACCTTGGGTATAACAAGGACTTTTTAGACACAACACCAAAGGCATGATCCATGAAGAAATAATTGATACGCTGGACTCCATTAAAATTAAAAACTTGACCTTTGTGAAAGATAATATCATGGGAATGAGAAGACAAGCCACAGCCTGGGAGAAAATATTTGCAAAATACACGTCTGATAAAGGATTATTATCTGAGATATGCAAGGAAGTCTTTAAACTCAACAATAAGAAAACTAACAACCAGATTAAAAAATGGCCAGACTTTAACAGACACCTGACCAAAGAAGATACTCAGATAGCAAATAAGTATATGAAAAGATGTTCCACATCATATATTAGTAGGGGAAGGAAAATTAAAACAACAATGAAATACCACTACATACCTATTAAAATTGTCAAAATCCAGAATACTAACAATACCAAATGTTGATGAAGATATAGAACAACTGAGACTCTCACATATATTGCTTGTGAGTGCCAAATGGCACAATCACTTTTGAAGATGGTTTGGCAGTCTCTTATAAAACTAAACACACTCTTACCAAATGAGCTCATTGGTATTTACCCAAAGGAGTTAAAAAATTATGTCCACACAAAAACGTTGTGCACAGATGTTTACAACCTCTTTATTCATCACTGTCAAAACTTGGAAGCAACAAAGATGTTCTTCAGTCGATGAATGGGTAAATAAACTGTGGTACATCTAGACAATAGGCATTACTCAGTGCTAAAAAGAAACAACCTATCAAGCCATGAAAAGAGATGAAGGAAACTCAGATGATATTACTAAGTGAAAGAAGCCAATCTGAAAAGGCTATATACTGTATGGACACCATATGACATCCTGAAAAAGGCAAAATTATAGAGACCGGGAAAAGATCAGTAATTGCCAGGGGTTTGGGGCCAGGGAGGGAGGGGTGAATAAGTACGGCAGTGAAAATACTCTGTATTCTGATAGATATATGTCATTATGTGTTTGTCCAAACTCAGAGAAGGTATGACATCAAGAGTGAACCCTGATATAAACTCTGGGCTTTGGGTGATTATGCCTTATCAGTGTAGGTTTATCAGTTATATCATACGTACCACTTTAGTGGGAGATATGACAATGGGGAAGGCTACATATTTGTGGGGGCTGGGAGTATATGGGAACTCTGTATTTTCCTCTCAATTTTTCTCTGAACCTTAGACTGCTCTTAAAACATTGCCTTTATTTAAAAATTATGCTAATTACAAGAAGCCAGCCACAGAAGATGAATATTGTATGATTCCACTTATATGAAATGTTCAGAATAAGCAAATCTGCAGACAGAAAGTAGGGTAGTGGTTGCCTAGGGCTGGCAGAATAGTAGGTTTAGGGGTGATGGATAAAGAGAGCACAGTTTCTACTTGGTGATGAAAACATTGTAAAATTGATTGTGGTGATGTTTGCACCAACTCTCTAAAAGCCACTTACTTGCATACTTCAAAAAGATTGAGTCAGGAGGCTGTATTGAACAGGGTTTAAGAACATAGACTTTGGAATTAGCCTGACCTGAGTACAAATCCTGACTTCACACTACATACCGGTTGTGTGACTTCTCACACAGTTCTCTCTGAGCCTCCATTTCCACATGTGGAAAATACAAATAAAGTTATCAATCTCCCTGTCTCTAACAAACACACACACACACACAAACGCACACACACGCACACGCACGCACACACATGCACACGCATACACACACTCCTCAGAGAGTCTGGACAGTATCCTGAAGAACAGGGCAGTGGAAGCCAAAGGAAGCCCTCTCCTCTGTAACAGCACTCACCTCACTGGGCACCATGGCAAAGCGGCAGCTCCCTGTTGCCATCCTCGCCTCGGGAAGGAAAGAAAAATCTAATTCGGTGAGAGACCAACTGATTGTCACCTTCTCTTGGCCCTTTCTTTCTCTGTGAGTTCAGTCAATTCCAGACCCATGTCCGTAAAAGCCCTCCCTCAAATTTGAAAAAATGGATAGGGGGTGAAAGAGAGCAAGAAATGAACTTTAAAAATCTCTGAGCATCCTAATGTTATAGCAAAGGTCCCCGGTGCACTGTAGACAAGGATTGGACATTTATCAAGTACAAACTGCAAGCTAGGATGAATTACTTCATTGGATGTGGAAATTGCAAGTGGTACTTAAATGCTAGCTGCTTTTGGCACGGACGAAGTGGATTAATCATTATGGTGTAATATAAAGTCCAGATGAAACAAAGTCAGCCCAGCAATTTTAGCTGGAGAGGACAGTGTAAACACTACAAAAACAACCAGGCAAAAAAAAAAAAAACAAAACTGGAGAGCAGCCATTTCCAGAGCCACTCAGGGACCAGTTTTCCTAGAGAATGTTTTATCTCAAGCCAAGTGGACCTAAGATTAAAACCCTAAGATTAAAGCCTCTTGTATCTACTCATCCATGGTTATCAATAAAGGACCACTAATCCATGGGAAAAGTATCCCAACTCCTTTTTTGTTTTTTTTTTAACTTACGTCACTCTGATCTATAATTGACTCTTACTGAGAAGACAACAAGGAAGCCATGACTAATATTTGGGCAGGAAGCAAATCCACCCTATCAGTAAAAAACTAGAACTAGCCATCAGGGGTGGTTAATTCTAAGCAAGATGATAATGATGACATAGAGTCATGAAATTTCCAAACTAAAGGGAAAATAAGAATATTAAACATGATGTGCCAATACAATGATTCTAGCAAACACTTGTCAAGAACTTATTATGTCCGGGAAATATTCTAATAATTCGCACGTTTTAACTCATTGAATCCCATGCATAACTCTATAAGGTAGGTACAATCAATATTGCCATTATTCAGGGGTGCTTAGGTGGCTATGTTAGTTAAGAGTCTTACTCTTGAGGTGCCTGGGTGGCTCAGTCAGTTAAGCATTTGACTTCGGCTCAGGTCATGATCTTGTGGTCTGTGGGTTTGAGCCCCGCGTCAGGCTCTGTGCTCACAGCTCAGAGCCTGGAGCCTGCTTTGAATTCTGTGTGCGTTTCTCTGTCTGCCCCTCCCCATTCATGCTCTGTCTCTCTCAAAAATAAACATCAAAAAAATTTTTTTTATAAAGAGTCTTACTCTTCATTCAGCTCAGTCATGATCTCACAGTTCAAGGGGTTGACCCCACATCAAGTTCTTTGCTGACAGCATGGAGCCTGCTTGGGATTTTCTTTCTCCTTTTCTCTCTGCCCTGTCCTCACTCATTCTCTCTCTTTCTCTCTCTCTCAATAAATAAATAAACTTAAAAAATATTCCCATTATTCAGAAGAGAAAACTAAGGATGGAGACCAACTCTCTCACTGGGCACTTCTCAAAACTGAGGCCAAAGGTAGTGAGGGAACTTGCATATAGTTACTGAAGTTTGTTGTATTTCCTTCAGACATCCTTCAAAATTCTTTACCTTCTTCCTCCTCTTCACTCCATTTCAGGTGCTCAATTCTCTCTTTTTCTAAATAAAGAAACCCATTTTCAGAAAAAGATCCTATATTAGCCATCTACCCCTTAGTTGTCAAGACCACTGACATCCAAATGATGCTGATGTCAAATTCAATGTTTAGTTCTCCATGTTCCTCTTATTTGTGGCATCAGCAGCCATTGACATAATCAATCTCTCTCTCCCTTCGTCCTTGGAAATCTTTTCTTCCTTTGGTTTCTGGTACACTATTCTCTCCTAAATTTCCTTCTACCTCAGTGGTTGCTACTCCATTGTCTCTTTTATTGGTTCTTTCTCTTTTCCCTGACGCTAAGCCTGGGACTTAGTTATTGGATCTCTTCTCTTCGAGAACTACACTCACTCCCTTGGTGATTCCCTCTAGTCACATGCTTTAAGTATGACTACTTACTAATTTTCTGAGACTAATTTGTCTCAGAAGCCCAGATACATATATTCTACTTGACACATATACCTACTTGATACCCCCACTTGGATATCTAAGTGACGTCTCAAACACACTATAACCAAAACCAAAGGTGTGATTCCTTCTGTCAAACCTGCTTTGCCCAGTCTTCCCTACATCCATAAATGGCAACTCTCCCCTTCCTGTTGCTTAAGTCAAGAATCTTGAAATCATCCTGATTCCTCCCTTTATCCCATATTCATTTGAACAAATTCTGTGACTCTACTATTAACTACACCTACAGTTCAGTGCCTTCTTGCCATCTTCATGACTATTGCTCTGGTCTTGTCCAAGTCTTTACCATCTTGCCTGGATTGTTCTAATAGTATCCTAATTGCTCTGGTTTTCCAACTCGGCCCCACTGCAGCAGCTAGGGGGCTCTTTTAAAAGAGTAAGTAAAAACACTCCAATGGCTTCATGTGTCACTCAAATGAAGGAATGACCAAATTCCTTCACTGGTTCGTAGGCTCTTCGTGCTTTGCAAATGTTTTAACCCCACCCAAATCTTTCTCTGACATCTCTGCCTTATAACTTCTTTTAGCTCACTTGCTTTTGGCCTTTTTGTTGTTCTTGAATTGAGTCATGTCCCTACCTTAGGGTCTTTGCATGTGCTAATTTTCAGTCTGGAACACTTTTCTCCAGATATGTGCATCCACTCTTACTTTATTTAATTTTTGCTGTGCTCAAAACTCACTTTATTAGAGAAGCCATCTACTGCAAATAACACAGCATTTCTGTATTCCTGATACTCTATGTCTTGATTTATTTTAAGCCTTAGCAATTATGATACTTGATTATTATATGTTAAGTTGTTTACTGTTGGTCTATCCCAATTAACTATGAGCCCCATGGCCACATGAAGTCAGAGATTTTAGGGTTTTTTTGTTCACTATAATACCCCCAGCACTGAAACAATGCTTGACACTATTGAGTGAACGAATGAATGAATGAATGGATGAATTACATTAAATCAGATTGTTACCTATTACAGGCCTACTGGTAATTAAGACTTATCTCTCATTGGAGAAATAAAGGCATCTCTCCTATCAAAGAACTTAAAGACTTCGATATGGTGAAAGTGAATGTATCCATGACATTATTCTTTATGAGGTCCCTGACTCTGTCCTCATATGGATTTATTCTGATAAAATTTCTTTAAGGATTCATTTAAAAATTAAAATTAATGATAAAAGATTGACTATATTGCTTTAGTTCATTCATGGACAGGGCTCTTTCAGGCATTAAAATAAGTTGGTCATAATGTCCATTGGCTTCTTGACTAGTCTTTGTGCCACCTGTTTGCTATAGGAAGTCTTTCCCCTTCACGACCCTTAGGGCAAAGCGTGAAGAATCGGGGAATAATGGCCACAGCTATTCTCTGGGAACGGACTTAAAGGCTGTATCCCTTCTTTTAAAAAGCACACCACACACACCCACTCCTAATACAAATATAAGAGCCATGAGTGACTGCCATGGAGACCCAGCTGCACCACAAACCTCATGCCAGATGAACAGAAGGTTAAAGGAAGGAATCTGCTGAAAAGGCCAAAAGTTTGGTTTGCTTACAGACTATTTTTTGTAACCTTTGCCCATTCAGCAGTTGTTAGTCACTGTTTTGTTTCTCTCCTTACTCCACAATATTGTTCAGGGTCAAGCATCGATCAGTGACTTATCTTACCCTTCTTGTTTTTTGGGTGTTTAATACAGTTGTGCTTGACTAGGATAAACAGAAAAGGAGATTTGCATGAGTTCCTGTATCCAAGGAAAGGGGGAGCCGTGGTGATGCCCCACCCATGTCCCCTTCATCTATTCTGAAGGTCACCGGCCAGAAGTTCCCACACACTTTGGTGGATTCCTGTGACTCTCCCCCCTAGAGCACTGTCTAGTTTTAAGAGGAAGCTCTAAGGACTGGAGCAGACCGAAAATACTGGGAGCAAACAGTCTAGGAGCTGCCCTCAACCAATGAGGATGGAAGTAGGTAATGAAGAATTCAGCTTTTTGTTCCCCCACAGGGGCAGTTCTTGGGTGTGTTACATCTATTCTCTTATAACGTCCCCAGAAGTATTAAGCCCCAGTCACCCACAATTCATTAACCCACAAGTTATTGGCTTTACCCCTTTTATGTCTAATTTTCCTATTCCCACAATGTTCTTCGTAGAATCACTTCCCAAATAAATTACTTGTACTGAAATTTCTTTTCTCGGATTCTGATTTGGGGGGATCCAAACTGAGATAGGGTCATATTTTTGCTACCTGAAGTGGCCTGGGCCTACATCTGCTCTTAAGGAGAGCAAGAATTTGGGATACAGAATTTCTGGCAGCCATTGCTGCCACCTAGAAATTGTCACTATGCAACACGAAGCAATATTACAAGGCTGAAACTGGTAATGTATCTTATCATTTGGATAATAATAAAATTACTTGTCACTTAGTAAATACCAAAGAAATGATACTTGATTTTTTCACTTACTTTCTTGACTTAATATGTAAGTTATCAATATGAATAACATAGTAATGCAGGTTATTGTTTGCATGGTAATCAGATTCATTGTTTGTTATAGGGTACTTTTAAGAATTAATGGTCATTTACAAATTTAATCTATTGAATTTTATAAATGTGTTCAGGAATGAGGAAGCTTTAGAAAAAAATACTCCAGAAATCTGCATAAAGATTCCTTTGAGGGGCACCTGGCTGGCTCAGTCAGTAGAGCATATGACTCTTGAACTTGGGGTTATGAGTTCAAGCCCCACTTAAAAACAAAAGTTACTTAAAACTAAAATCTTTAAAAAAAAATAGATTCCTTTGAATCTTTGGTAAGTACTGGCTACACATACAAAGAGGGAAATTGCACAAACTGTTCAAAGAATACTGGGGGGGGCGCAGTTTGCATAGAGATGAAGGTTTTCAGACTTGATCATCTATGGTGGAGAATCTTTGGACATTCTTCTCAAGACCTACTTTTGACCTACTTCTCAAGAATCCCTGCTAAATGTCCCAGGGATTCTTGAGAAGTAGGTCATACTTTAGAAGTAGGACACAATTCCTGGAGTGAAAACTATTTTAGCACAACTTAGAAAAGCTTAAAGATAGTCCTTAGAGAGATTACTTTGATTTGAGAGTGATGTAACTGTCTATGAATACAAAACACAACCCTCTTTAAAAGAACATAACAAAATCCAGACACTCAAGAATGTACAATTTAAAATGTACGACTGTGCCATGTACAATTCACAGACCTGATAAGTTTTTCTTTTGCTAGTTATAATAAGAAGGAGGAAAATATGATTTCTAGCCAGGAGAAAAGACAATAGAAACAGATCTTGAAATTACAGAAATGCTGAAATTAACAGATGATAGATAACAGTTATTAATATTATGTTCAAGTATATAAAGACATGAACATGTGAGAAGAGAGATGGAAGATATAAAAAACAAGTTAGAATGTACTTCAGGGGTGGAAAAATTAAGTATTTGAAATGAAAAAACCCACTGGATAGGATGGACAACACATTTCACACTGCAGAAGAAAAGACTAATGACTTTGTAAAGACATAGCAATAAAATCTATCCAAAATGAAGCAGAGACAACAACTTTAAAAAAATGAACAAAAGTTCAGTGACCTGTGAGACAGTATCAGGAATTCCAAGATATATGTAACTAGAATCCCAGAATAAGGAGAGAGAAAGGGAAAACAAATACTTTGGAAGAATCAATGGCCGAAACAGTTCCAAATTTGGTGAAGACTGTAAACCCACAAATCCAAGAAGGTCAAACCACCTCACACAAGATTTCACACACACATACTAATACCCACATACACAGTGATGTCAAGCACATCATAAAGTGCTGAACACCGATGATAAAGAAAAAATATTTTAGCAGCTGCCAAAGAAAAAGGATAAGTCTATACAGAGAAACAAAGCTAAGAATTATTCATACCTGTGGTCAGAAACTACATAAACTGGAAAAAAGTGAACTAAAATCTTTAAATTACTAAAAGAGGAGGAGTGATGGAGTGACTCAGTCAGTTGAGCATCCTACTCTTGATCTCCGCTCAGGTCATGATCCCAGGGTCATTGGAGGGAGCCCTGGATCAGGCTCTACACTGAGCATGGATGAAGCTTGCTTGAGATTCTCTCTCTCTCCCTCTGCCCAACCCCACCCTATTCACATGCACATGTGCTTTCTCTCTCTCTAAAAATATAAAATAAGCACCTGAGTGGCTCAGTCAGTTAAGCATCTAACTTCACCTAAGGTCATGATCTTGCAGTTTGCAAGTTCGAGCCCTGTGTTGGGCTCTGTGCTGACAGCTCAGAGCCTGGAGGCAGCTTCAGATTCTGCCTCCCTCTCTCTCTACCCTCCCCTGCTAATACTCTGTCTCTCTCTCTCTCTCTGAAAAATAAACATTAAAAATTATTTTAAAAAATAAATAAAATAAAATACTGAAAGAGGAAAAATATTGTCAACCTAGAAATCCATATGTAACTAAAATATTCTTCAAAATATGGTCAATATTTTTTAGACAAAAGCTGTGACAATTCATCATCAAGAGAACTACATTACAAGAAAGTTAGAAAAGAAGTTGCTCAATAGGAGATAATGACACAAGATGGAAATATGGATTTATTTAAAAGAATTAAGAGTATCAACAATAATAAATATGTAGATAAGTATAAAAGTTTTCTCATTTTAAAATGTCTTTAAAATATAATTAACCTTTTACAGTATAATAGCAATAATGTGTTACAGTATTAATAACAATAACATGTTCTATGCTTTATAACATTATCTCCTATTGAGCAATTTTTTTTCTAACTTCCTTCAGAGAGAGAGACAGAGTTAGCTCAGTTGGTTAAGCATCTGACTTCAGCTTAGGTCATGATCCCATGGTCCATGGGTTCGAGTCCCACATCAGGCTCCGTGCTGACAACTCAGAGGCTGGAGCCTGCTTTGGATTCTGTGTCTCCCTCTCTTTCTGTGCCTCCCCCACCCACACTCTCAAAAATGAATAAATGTAAAAAAAAAATTTTTAACTAATAAATGCATGAAAAAATGCTTAACATCAATAATAAATAGGAAAATTCTAATTATATCTAAATTCTAATTTTACACTTTTATACTACTACAAACCCATAAAATGACCAAGAGTACTGACAAATGTAGAGCAAATGTGGAGCAAATGTGGTGTAACTGTAATTCTTATCTGTTGCTGGTGAAAAAGCAAAATAGACAACCAATTTGGAAAACAGTTTGGCAGTTTCTTATAAAGTTAAATATACACTTACCATACATCCAAACCAACAATTCTAGGTATTTCCCTAAGAGAAATGAAAACATTCCACAATACACACAAATGTACACAAATTTTCATGGCAACTTAATTCTTGTCAGCTCAAGCTGGAAACAATCCCAAATGTCCATCAACAAGTGAATGGATAAAGAAATTGTACTATACTTACACAATGGACTAGTACTCAGTAATAAACAAAAATGAACTATTGATATGCACAGCAGCATGGATGAATCTCAAAAACATTATTCTGAAGGAAAGAAGCAAAGCACAAAAATATACATACCGTATGATTCCATTTTAAAACTTGATATGTGTTTTGAGTGCCTTTTAATCTATGGATTACTACTCCTCCATTCCCCTCTTAAAGAAACTAGGACATTTGAACTACAGTTCCCCACAGTGGATTTTGCTGATTCTACTCATGATGCAGTTCAACATGACCCATGCATTTCTTGCAAATTAGAAGCTAGATCCAGGGACTTGATCCGACTCAGATTTGGAATAAAAGGATGGCATGTTCTTCAACAAGAGACACATAATGTCTAGTTATTGTTCTTTTATGAACTTAGCAAAATGGTGATGTTTTAATTTTATCATTTTCTGGTTGGTATAATTTTATAAAGAGAAGCTTCTCTTCATCTGCTATTTAATGTCTCAATGGTGCAGTCCTTAAAGGAAAGCAAGGATAAGGTTTTCATTCTTTCCTTTTATTTAACCTGCTTTCAAGATAATCATTCAGTTGCTTATTATCCAAAAATGCCACTAAAAATGTATGGACTTACAACATCTAATGGGTCCAGTCCATTGCAATTCTTATCCTTCTTGAAATTCAAATTGTGCTATATTTGGCAGTAAGATGTGAGAATGGAATGGAATGGAATGGAGTGAGAGCCTCTTTAAGTTGGCTTCTGAGTCATTTTGACATAACCCTACTGGTCTTTGTTTTTTGATATCTGGTATGTCAAGATGTTCCAAGTTATCTTGTTCATTTCCTGCTCCATACCTAGAATCAGCCATTTCTTCATGAAATACTATTTTCTTTGAATAGGAAATGACATTTCAAGACTACAATCTGAAAATAGGTATGAATGATGTTACTGGTTGGTCATTGCTTCTAGACCTCTTCAGTGGATAGACTAGATAGATAGATAACAGATGGAAAGATAGATAAATAGATAATAGATGAGAGAAAGAAAGAAAGAATTTTAAAAAAGAAAGAAAAGGAAAATATTGTGCGTTTATGCTTTATTCTCGTATTTCTAATTAAATTCAGAAACACCTTTTTTTTTTAACTTAACTTCCTCTATATCACGTCTCTATCTCCTTCCTTCTATATTGATAATTCTGGTTCTCAAAAATACAGGGAAAAATACAATGAGAACATCCCACAGCTATTCATTTGCTTTAACTCATATGACACACATAACAGTCACAGAAAAACAATGGTAATATTGCTACGACCACTTATGATTAGTAAAAATCAGCTTAAAATGGTTTGCATATGTAATCGCTATTTTTCTACAATTTTTAATGCATGTACATGTAACCTTTTCACATACTACCCAGGTTCATATCTATTCTGAAGCCAATACATGGGTCTCAAGCCCAGTAAGGATGACTGCTCTTCACTTTTGCTGTCTTACAGTTTCTCCTCATGAAAAAAGCAAACATGATTAGGGTACATTTTCCTGATATAATCCCATTTGGATATCTTTTTCTTTATAATCATGCATCATTTTTTGAATAGATCATCTTTTGCCTACTGTCTGCAATGCTATCTGTATTATATATGAACTTGGCATATATGTGAACATCTATTTCTGAGGTCTATTTGTCTATCTCTGTGCCAACACTGCATATTCTTACTTACTATAGCTTAATAATAAGTATTATATTTGGTAGAGCAAGTGTCCCTCTCTGGTAGAAACAAACCAATTCTCTCTGAGGAAGCAAATTTTACAACTGTTAAGGAACAAAAATTCAGCTGAGAAAAATTTAAAGATATAATTGGTTTATTAATTGATTCATGAATTGAACACCATCCCATCTAACAAGCAGAGGGGAGCTCTGGGGAGCTCTATAAAATGGAAGGATTTCATAGGCAGAAATGGGGCAGAACAATTAGCAAAAGAAAAGAAAGGGTTGTTTCAGGCAAGGTCACCTTCCCTTAGAGGGAAGGACAGAGCATTTTATTAAATAGATTTCCTCATCTTTTGGGGGGTAAGTAAAGAGGATCCATGTGACAGATTGCCTCATTGCTGCTGACCAGAAAATTCTGGACTGACTGGTTAAAGCTACATTTCTGGAGAAGGTTGAAACTGCAATTGGATTAGGTATTAAGCCCCAGTTGGTGCCTTTGTCCAGCATAACTGACTCCATTCTGGGCTTGTGGTTTTCTGTTTTAACACAAACCTCAAAGAAACCCCATAGTTAAGGTTCTATGTTCCATGCACTCACCAAAATATTACTGCACACAGAGAAAATACACAACCAAAAATGAGATTCAACAAAAATAGCAAACCACAGAATCAAGCTTGCAAAAACTGATATTATAATTATCAGATACCAAATACATAATTAAAAAATAAATATGTATAAATTAGTCTATATAAAGGAATAGAGTTAGAAAAAAACATTCCGGAAAGAATTTACAGAAGTGAAAATTATAATAACTGAAAGTAGGATCTGGATCAATTAATTCAACATTATATTAAACACAGTTAAAGAAACAATTAGTGATTTGGAAGTTAAAGCTGAAGTTACACATAATGTGGGACAGAGACAAGGCAAAGGTAAATATGACAAAGGGATTCAGAAACGAGGAGAGAAGAGTTAGCAGATCCAACTACATATAATCAGAGTTCGAAGAAGAAATAATAATGGGGGACACACAATATTAAAAGACATAATGACTGAGTGTTTTCCAGAAGGGATTAAGAACACCAAACCTCAAACCAAGGAAGTTCCCCAAATTGCCAAACACCATAAGTAAAAAGAAATACACATGAGTGACAAATTCAAAACAATGAAAACACAGAGAAGATAAAAGAAGCAGCCAGATGGAAAAAAAAATTTAAAGAGAGAGAAGACATCTACAGTGACTGATAGCTGACTTCTCAGAAACAACAGTAGAGCCCAAAAGAACTGAAAATACATTTTAAGAGGACTATAAGAAAATAACTTTCAACCTACAATTCTATACAGTTAATCCTCAGACAACATGAGTTTGAGCTACACATGTCAACTTACATATAGATTTTTTATAGTCCAATACTATATAAATGTATTCTCTTCCTTATGGTTTTCTTAATAATGTTTTCTTCTCTCTAACTTTCTTTATCGTAAGAATACAGTGTATAATGCATATAACATACATAATATGTGTTAATCAACTATGTTATAGGTTAGGCTTCTGGTCAACAGTAGGCTATTAGTAGTTAAGTTTTGGAGGAGTCAAAAGTTATACCCAGATTTTCAACTGTCAGCACCCCTAACTCCTGTGTTTTTGAAGGGTCAACGGTACTTAGTTATACAATAATTCAAAAATAAAGGCAAAATAAAGACATATTCAGACACAAGCCCAAAATGGTTTACTATCAACACATCTTCCCAAAAGGAACGTCCAGTGAAGGTATACCATTTCAAAAGGATGATCTGTGATATATGGACATGGAAAGCATAAATATCGGCTGTGTACAACGGCAAAATTAATGTCTAATTGGTGAGGCTACATATCAAGAGAAGATAGCATATAGCTTAGAGAGGGTGATGATTGGCTTGAAACATTTGAAGACTCTTATATGGTTCTGAAGAGGAGTAAAATTAATATGTTAATGCATGTTAAAGGATTCCATTAAAGAGATAGAAATAGCTGTAAATGTTAACTTTTGTCATTATTATTGTTATTATAGTTGTAATTATGTTCTTAGAGAAAAAAAAGAATGAAAGAGAGTGAGAAAAACAGAAGGAAAGGATTCTTTAGTCAAATCAGTTTTTCTTAACCAAAACAGATTTCCCGCTCGATTTCTCTAATTTTTTTCTCAGCTAATGGGCATCACGAATCCCCAGACAGAGCCTGTAGAGGGTCTGCAAAATTTTGTTTATTTGATATCAGAACCTTTAGCTCATTAAATAATTATTAATATCTTGAGAAACTTGCAGATTAGAGAACACCTTTTAAACTGAATGCGAATCAACTACAGCTTGATTTGCCTATTTAAGGGACTGATATAACCATGTGGGCCTGAAGAGAGTAACAGACTGGAATAACAAGGTCAATGTCAGAAAGACCTCAGGTCTGAGAAAAGAAGACATTAAGGAAGAGTTGAAAATACTATTGTTCAATGATACCAGGAAGGATGGGACATATTGCAAGTTATTAAACTGGAAGAAGAAAATTAAAGCACCACCTGGCAAATAGGTTGGAAAGCTGCTGGAAGGCTGGCGGAACATCTGGGAACACTGCCAAGCAGTTCTGGGGAAGAGACTTGGCACTAATTGTGGCCTTGTGTTCTTTGTGAAAGAAAAAAAGATTATTTTATAAGTCATAATACACTACCTAGGAGCCAAATTGCCAGTTAAAATTCTATTTGCAAGCAGGTGTAAGGTTTCAATATAGCTTTCACCTAACATCATACAATACTGCCTCTTTGTAATCAAATATAATGCCAACTATCTTTTGAGCTCCACTTTTGATGTTTCAAATGTTCAGAAAAATAGTAGGTTAGGAATGTCTGTAATTATAATGGAATCTTATGTATCTACGCTAAATGCAGCTGTTTGGTTTGTACAGTCCAGAGGAAATACATCACCACATATAGAAAGGGGACTTTGCTCTTATCAACTCAATTATTTCCTCTAGAAGTTAACATTTTATTTTTTTAAATGTTTTTAATGTTTATTTATTTTTGAGAGAGAGAGAGAGAGAGAGAAAGGACAGAGAGATAGAGGGAGACACAGAATCCAAAGCAGGCTCCAGGCTCTGAGCTGTTCGAGCCCTGAGTCAGGCTCTGAGCTGTCACCACAGAGCCTGATGCAAGGCTTGAACTCACAAACGGTGAGATCATGACCAGAGCCAAAGTCAGATTCCTAACCGACTAAGTCACATAGGCATCCCTCGAAGTTAACATTTTAAATGGATCCAGGCAAAAAGAAAGGTGAAAGGTATTTGGTGGCTAGCTTTTTAAATTCTATGCTTTGCAGTATCTTTTTTAAAAAGTCTGTAATGCTTAAATTGCCATTGATGTAATGTAATCCCATTGATGCTTTATGTGACTATCCATACACTAGACTTGTTTTCTCTGAAGACTTAAAGAAATCTGGAGGCATCAATCTTCACATTCCTCATGGTGGAAGGCCAAAAGAGCAAGCCAGATCTGAGCTGGTCTGGAAAACTCTGGTAAGTGGAAAGAAGAGATGCGTTTCACCTTCGTCTCCATGACTGGACTGCCCTTGGTGCTTTTTTCTCTTACTCTCCAAATCCTAATAGGCTCAGGGCCTGCCTCCACCATGAAGCCTCCCTTGATATCTCTGGTCCATCTTAATCTTTTTTTTTTTCCTGAAGGAAAAGCCAGTATCTCTTGTTCTCTTCAAGAAAGCACTCAAATCCTACCGCTGTTCATTGTGCCTTCATTATTATAAGACTTTCTCCTGTAAACAAAGACATTCTTCCAGGCATAGCCAACTCTTACGTTTCTTCTTCTAAGTTATTCGTTTATTTTGAGAGAGAGAGCGTGGGCATGCAAGTTGGGAGGGTGGAGAGGGGGAAGGTGGAGAGGAAGAGGGAGAGAATCCCGGGGCTGGAACTCACAAACCCTGAGATCCTGACCTGAGTGGAAATCAAGAGTTAGACTATTAACCAACAGAGCCACCCAGGTCACCGGGGGCAGCTCTTGTATTTCTGATTCTTGTTCAATTCAGTGCTGGGTTTATGGTCAGTGGCCCATAAATACTTGTTAATAAAGTAACTAATGAAAGAACCTGAGAAGTCAACTGCTTAGGAAACGATTATTCTGGCTGCTCCCCGACAGCAGGGAGGTTCGGGGTTATCTGCAGTTTGGGGATGTCTTGTATGTTATCATTTTTGGCATCCATTTCGAAAGAGTTTAAGGAAACACGCTGCTCCAGGGAGCGCTTGTTTCTTATCTGTGTTTACGATCCTATTGGACCAAAAGCAACCGAAGGGCCTTTCCCAGGGAGCCACAGCCCTCTCTGTGACAAGGAACTGCCGTGGGGCGGGGGGAGGAAGCGGAGCTGGAGACACAGCTCTATTTTTCAGTTCTCCTTTGCCCTTTAGCCACCACACCTTGCTGTCCTGTTCTCCTAACCCCAACACCTCACTTCCTTGTATATTTGTATCTTAACTGCTTCAAGGTGGGGATTTTGAAAAGTTTACCATGTAAGCTCCTCCCCCAGGGCTCTGCAAAGTCAACAGGAGGCATGTTGACGATAGCTGTTTGCTCTCCGCACACAGGGTTTGCAGAAAATTGTGAGGCCAGACCCCTGCCCCTTCTTGCGGCTCGGGAGGCCTCGGCTGCAGTGCTGATGGCCCAGGGTCTGCGCTGAAGACACGCGGAGCAGGCTCCGTGAATGCGATGCCCACTAACGCGAACGAGCAGCCACGGCACCAGCAGCTGGAATGGGGAATTCTTTATTCTCAGATCCTTCCTTCGCTGGTTTCCTTTTACATAACTTCCACGTCTTTCAATTACGTGCACTTTGAGGGAGCCCTAGGGCCCTCCTAAACCATACAGGTGTGGAATTTTAATAAAACACGACTTATTAAAATCTGAGTTTACAAAATTGGTAAATTATGGAGATGGATTATTTTTACCGCAAAAGGATTTTGTGATCAAATTCAGGTTCCCTTTTATTAATCTATAATTCTCCTAGTGCACGTAATAACATCACATTGTGGATTTCTTCAGAAGCAGCCCATGTACCCTGCCACAGTACATCACTGCAGGTAAAAAACCATGCTCTTTGACTTCAGCAGGACCTAGATTTGAGACTAGAGCCCTAACACTTAGTTGCTTTGCATTTGCATACATTTCTCACCCTCTCAAAAATACAAATTAAACTTGTTGCAAGTGCTAAATGAGATAGCATAGTTCAAAGACTTACCACACAGTAAGGGCTCCCTGTTTTAGTGAGCAATTCTTTGTCTTCTTATTAAACTATTTATAAAGGCTGGTTGACCCACATCTGGTTTAAATGCAGGTTTTTTTATGTCTTGTGTGTGTGTTAGATCTACCTTTGTTGCTGTGACTTGCTTCCATGACCATTCTGTCAGTTTCCTGTCCTGCCAAGTGGTTTGGGTTGTATGGCTCTGGGATTGCCCCAAAGGCCAAAATCCTTCCATCACAGAAGTGGGTGGAAAAAGGGTTACTCCCATATCATACCAGCTGTGGTCTGAAATTAGATGGGGTTTCTCTCTAAAACAATGCGTCTCCAAGCTTGGCCAATGAACTCCTTTATCAGAATCTTAGGAGTATTTATTAAATTGCAGATTCCTAGGGTCGTACCCCACAGCTTTTTAAATAGAATCTTTCATGGAGGTTCTGGGGTAAGAAACTTCATTGTAATAAGCACCCAGTTTATTCTGTTGCTAATTAAACAAAATTCTAGAACTGCTCCCGTGCAGTCCTCAAGTTTGCCGGATTATGGAATGGCCTGGGGATATTTAATAGAAATAGAGGTTTCTAGGCCCCACCCCACAATTTCTAGGGAGGAGCCTGAGGATGTGTATTTTTTTTTTTTTAATTTTTAATGCTTATTTATCTTGAGAGAGAGAGAGAGAGAGAGAGAGAGACAGGGCTCCAGTAGGGGAGGGGCAGAGAGAGAGAGAGGGAGGGAAACACAGAATCCTAAGCAGGCTCCAGCCTCCAAGCTGTCAGCACAGAGCCTGATGCCAGGCTCAGACCCACGAACCATGAGATCATGACCAGAGACAAAGTCGGACGCTCAACCGACTGAGCCACCCAGGTGGCTCAGAAAGCAAAGCAAAGTCAGTTTGCGGAGATGACACAAATGCAAGAGTGAATAGCAAAGCTCCTGGGCAGGAACCAGCAACCCCAGATGAACAACCGTGGGCCTGTGGTGAAAGGAAAGAACGGCCGCTTATCATAGCAGCCATTCCCGGTTCTCTCTGACAGGCTGGCTGAAGTTCCCATTGTCACCTTTTTCATGAATTGCCTCCCTTCCTTAAGACAGTCTGGCTAAGTTTATAACTCAATAGCTTTAATCAGAACAACACTCTGCACCAGGTGCTGACCATTTAGTGACCTGTGGCTGAGCTGTGCCTTACCTACTCTTTCGGGACCTCTGTGGCAGCCTCCACAGCCAGATTAGTTCTTTCAGAGCTTGCAGTGGGTCCAGGCTTCTCCTTGGCAACAACAGTCCAGGGATTACGAGCTGTCAGGCTTTCTGCATAAGTCTTAATCTATGGTGAGTAGGACAGTGATGCTTCAACCTCATGTTTCATTGACAGACGTGGCTACCAGGTGAAAAGACCTACTTGTTACAAAGATGCTCTCTTGGGATACCCATCCTCTCTCCGTTGGTGCTCTTCTTCCTCCCAGCAAAGCTGGACAATACTTCTCTTAGTCTGCTGTCTATCCAGTGATGGGAAGGCAGCCTACAATCAGAGGAGTCTTCTCTCTCTCCGTCATGAACTGGTGTTCACCTGGTACCTGTTCTGTAATTTTGTTCCCCGGCTACTTTGGATCTGGGTCTACCAGCTCATGACAATACTGAGTTTTTCCTTTGCCCCCAGTAGATATTAGCTGTGATCCCAATGGATAGTAGAACTATGCAATGAGAAAGACTCTGATACCACCATAGTCCTTCATCTATCTTGTTATATGACATTCTAACGAGCAAACAATGATGAGGGCTTTATCCTAGGGAGATATTGTAGTGGGCTCAACCAAAGATAGATAAGATAAAGTCTAAGCCAGAAAGAAATTCAAATGAGGAGTACAGTCACATTCCAGCAGATGACCTATCCAAGGGTCAGCCAGGCTATGAAAATATAAGAGGATATTAAGAAGAGAAACAATATGGGAGTGTTTTGGTTGTGATATCTATGTGCATCTATATCTCTTTCTGTAGAAAACTAAAATATCAATCAGGAAAAAGCATTGATAATGTGCATTGTATTAAGTGTTGTGTTGTCAACTAATGTAAACCAATTTGTTCGTTTACAACTGTTGGATTCTTTTGGAAAATAACAGTGACGTCTAATGACTAAAGGTAGAAGAAGGGTCAAGATCTCATTCCCAATAAACTTGCTACAGAGTGGTACATTTCAAGAAAAGGAGATCTCAAACAAAATCCTGCAACACAAACGTAAACATTCATTAGCAAACAAACATGAAGAGTCGTGCAATACGCTCTCATTGGCTCCCTCCGTTGGTACCTCAACCAGTCCCCTTTCATAACAATTTCACTAGTGACAGATACAGCAGTATTCTCCAGGGAGGATCAACTAGCCCACCAGTCAGAATCAGACAATAAATCCTTCGGTAAGATATGGGACATAGAACCGAATGGGACTTCCAGGCTGGGGCATCAGACCCAGAGATATTAGGATGCTGAGCCAGACAGTTCATGCACAAGTTGGGGTGTCAGTACCTCACTAGTCAGTTTACATATACTAAACACTATTCAAATTGCCTTTGAAAAGTTATTTCTAACTCCAGTTATGCTAATGAATAACCCCTTGACTACAGATGGAGATAGAGACCATTGAAGCCCTCTGGAGTAGACTCCTGAGTGGGCTTCTTAAAATTTTAACTAAGCACCTCTGGACAGTTTATCCCAGATTAGGAATGTAAATTAGGTACCCCTAGCATATAGATTAAAACCAATGCACACGCACACACATGCACACATGCTTATATCACAATACTTATGCTGAAGTATTTTAAAGTAAATTAGACAACATAACAAGTGGACAATAAGGGTGCCTGGGTAACTCAGTCAGTTAAGTGTCTGACTCTCGGTTTCATCTCAGGTCACAATCTGAAGGTTCGTGTGTTCAAGCCCTGCATTGCGCTCTGAGCTGACAGTGAGGAGCCTGCTTGGGATTCTGTCCTCGCTCTCTGCCCCTCCCCTGCTCTTTCTCTCTCTCTCTCAAAAATAAACAAATAAACATAAAAAAACAAGTGGACAATAAACAAAATCTTCAATTTAGTTGTCATAATATTGTCAGCAAGAGGATTCAATGAGAATGATTAAATTCGCATGATATATGAGAAAATAAATATAGCTAACTAACAGTTATTTGAACAAACTTAACAGACAGAAGAACAGATAATATACCATTTGTTTCTGATATTCAGCTCCAGTTTCATTAAGGACCATCACATCAGACCAAGGGAAATTACTCTGCCTTCTTCCTTCCAGATACTCATCTTTCATCATCCAGGTTTGCTTATTCATTCATTTTTTTCACCTGGTGAAATTTACTGACTCTCTACACCAAGACTGAGGTTACAAAGATGAATATAACTGGTCGCTGTGTTCAGTGAGACTCTAGATGAGTGGAGAGAGCTGGCTTTTAAATAGGTGCCATGAGTGGGAGTCCTGGGCTACAAATTCAGGACAGCAAAAATTGGTTAGCTTGTTTTCTGTAATCACATTTAGTTTCTATCTTGATGTCTCAGTATGTTTTCAGTGAGAAGTTTATTCATGGGCACTGCAGAGTAATAGACCATTCAGGGTTTCCCCCACGCCCTTCTCCATGGGGCAGCGTTTAGATTCCACTAGTTCCATGACATCAGTGGGAGGAACATCATTGTCTAGCACATGCGCATCTGCTGTGGGGGCTCATGTCTGGTTTCCAGTTACCAATTCACTCAGGATACATGGTGCCTTCCCATTTCCTACTGAGAGCCCGTTTCACCAACTTACTCCCAGCTCCTTGAGTTCCCTTCTT
Organism: Hyaena hyaena; assembly: GCF_003009895.1. NCBI lineage: Eukaryota > Metazoa > Chordata > Mammalia > Carnivora > Hyaenidae > Hyaena > Hyaena hyaena. Next base: position 1,141,670 of record NW_024081213.1, on the reverse strand, counting down.
GGATATGAGAAGTGAAACTCTCAGTGTTCTCCTATGCTCTCAGGCCACCTCTCCCATAGCCTCTCCTTGCCTACCCTTGCCCACCCATACCCATCCTGAGATCATGCACCAAGGGCTTACTATCTCTTGCTCCTAGCTCTTTTCTCTCTGGCTCCATTCCATAGGATCTTCCAAATCAGTTTAGGGAAAGGAAACTTTGTGCTGTAAAACTTGAGGACCTAGGTCTTTCATCCTTAAAAATATTCTTTAATTAATGAACTGCCTGGTGCCTGGGTGGCTCAGTCGGTTGACTTCAGCTCAAGTCATGATCTCATGGTTCATGAGTTTGAGCCTCACATCGGGCTCACTGCTGTCAGCACAGAGCCCCCTTTGGATCCTCTGTCCCCCCTCTCTTTCTGTCCCTCTCCAGCTCATGTGTGCTCTCTCTCTCTCTCAGAAGCAAATAAACATAAACAATGAACTGCCAACTTGAGTCTATTTGGGGAAACTCAAAAAGCTCTTTTAAGTCATTTTTTACTCTTTGAATTTTTTTATTGAACAGCCTAACTCTGGAGGGCAGTGAATACAGACTGACCCTCTGCTCTAAATAAGGAAAGAAGAGTGTTATCAGAGAATATGAAGAAAACAGTACAGGTTTTTTCCTAAATGTTTTCCTTCCATATAGCAATTCAGGAAGAATGTAAAAGGATAGAGGGGACCTCAGGTATCTTGGGCATACATGAGAGGGTCACTTAAAATCTGACTGGGAGGTTCAGGGAAGGCTTCCTGGAAGAAGAAGAAGGTAGCTGAGTGGCTAGAGAAGTGCAGGGGGCAGAGAAGGCAGCGTGATAGAGGGCTGTAGGCATGAGACAAAATATGTCATATTTGGGGATCCACAAGTAATTCAGTGTGGCTGGAATATAATTTATAGCAGAATGGAAACTTGGCACAATATGAGGTTAAACTAACAAACTGGGTTCAGATTATGAAATATACTATCTTAAAAGCAATGGAAAGCCACAAGGAGAGTGACATTATTAAATCTACACCCTAAAGAGGTCAATCTGCCTTTGGTGAGAATTGACTAAAAGGCAGTGTATAGCCTGCAGGGGAACCAGTGAAAATGAGCTTTTAGGAAGCAAGAAACAGATTATGAGGCTCTGATTGAGTATACTGGCAAGTGGAGGTGAAGAGAAAGGGAGATACTGGAGACATAATTAGGATGGAAGTGAGATTTAGTAATGGATTGAATGATTCCAATGTCTGTAGTGGATGGTGGTGTCCTTCTCCAAAACAAAGAATGTAAGGGGAAGAACTGGTTTGGGAGGTGAAGGGGGAGGATAAAGTAAAAATATGAACGTCTGTTTGACGTCCAAACAGCTGTCCAGCAGTGTTGCCCCTAAGGCAAAAAATCTGGCCTGGAGATGGGAAGTGGAATTCAGTTCCATAAAGAAGGTAGTTGAAGTCCAGGGAGTGACTTTAAATCCTAGGAAAAGAGTATATACAGACGACTAATTCCAGACACTTAAAGGTCACCAACATTCAAAACTCAATTCCTTCTGCGTCTTCTGTTTCCAAGCTGGTTTGCATCAGAATGGGAATTCTCGGTTCAGGATTTTCATGCCAACTGCTGAGAATTCTATCTTTCTGTTTACAGTTGGTTGAGGCTCTGATTTTGAGAACAGCATCTTCAACAACTGTTTTCAACCACCTTAGAGACCTGGTTGGGACAGTTTTTCTCTTGTGAAACCTATTGTCAGGGAAATGTGACGGTGCCCTGGTAACTGGCAAGTGTACCTCCTACTCCAGTCTGCCCTGTGGTGAGGGAGAGGGGCAGGAATGTTTTATGGTTTCCAGACTGAAAGGAGAGAATGATGTTCAATCTTTGTGCTGCTAAAAAGATCTCTGTTTCTTCTCAGAAGTCTTACACTTAGACTTTGATACCTTAAAAATATATTCCATGATGAAATTTTGAGGTAATGGGGAGTTCATGGGGTCCAGAGCCAACGTCCAAGAAAGAATTCTTGAAGATGTCTTTGGTGCAAAAATGTGATTTTATTAAAGCATAGGGACAGTACCCATGGGCAGGAAGAGCTGCACTGGGGTCATGACGGGTAACTCATTATATACCCTCTGTTTGGGATCAGGGGTCAGGGATAGAGTAAGTCTCTATGGAATTTTGGAAGCAAAGTTTCAGGACCTTGAGGGGCTAGCTGTTGCTAGGGAAACACTATTTCTTACCATTCAATGAAACCTCAGTCATGAGACCCTTCAGATGCATGTCAGGGGCCATAAGCTTGGAATATGATTGCCTGCATATATTTTGGGGCAATTGAGATCAAGGAAGTAGACTTACAGGATCCTCAAGGTTGGGGCAATGTTAAGCCAAGATTCTCTTTTGCCCCCCAGCAAAGTGTCATCATCGAGGCAGCTGAGCTCCTAGAAGGAGGTCATTCTGCCAGTTTCAAGGACTTGTCAATAGGCTGCAAGCAGCAGGGGAATTTAATTTTTCGTTTGCCTCAGTTTCCCACATCACCATGGCAAGCACTTAAACTTCCCTTTCCTTTGTTCTTGAGTAGCTGGGAGTGTCCAAGGAATATCACACAGATCCCACCTAGGGAGGGGGGTGGTGGTGCTAACCTGTGTTTGGCCCCTCAGCCTGCCTCGCACTTCCTCCTCACCTCCTGGTCTGTAACAGAGCATTTCTTAATGTTTTGATACCACAGGACACCAACTGATGACATTTTTATGCATAGAGTTGTAAAACGTTTCTTCAACAACTCTGTATTTTGTTAGGATAACAACAAAATCCCCAAAGTAATATTTGGATGAGAAAGAAAGAAAGAAAGAGAGAGAGAGAGAGAGAGAGAGAGAGAGAGAGAGAGAGAGGAGAGAAAGAAAAAGAAGAAAAAAACTAATTTGATCTTGAAAGGTAAGGCAATAAAATTCCTTCACTATTTTTCATTATCATGATAAAATAATTATTAATCATGAGACTTGAAATTATCTTTCCATCTACTCACAGCATACCTGCAGGTTATGTGTGGAACACCAGTGTTCCATGGCACAAAGTATGAGAAACACTTGTGGTGATTGATTTGTCACAGTCCACGGTTCTATGCTCAATAGGTGGGGCTTTACCATCTCTAAATCTGAAAAGCAGTTAAGGAAAAGAAAAGGGATGATCCCAGAAAGCTGGTTAATTCTCCTTTTAGACTCCACTGGCCTTGTCCTTAGGGCCCTTGGAGAGAGCAGAGCTCTGGAAGGCCATGGAAAGACCCTACAAGGGACCTTCAGGTTAGGAGGCAGTACTAGGCGATGCTTTGGCAGCAGCTACAGCAATGAGAGGTGGAGGAGCCATCCTAGACGGGTCACCCAGAGGGCAGAGTGGCCAAGCCACTGATGGCCACCAGCTTAGTTAGCAACAGGCCCCACCACATCACAGGAGAGGTGGAAAGGGCTGGGGACAAGTCCGGCCTTCTCATCTCCTGCTGTGCTCACACAGCAGCTGCATTGCAGAACTGTGTCCCTCTCCGCCTCTCTGAGAATCCTGTGAGTGTGTGTGATATTTATTGTTAAAGAATATTAAAAAAAAAAAGTAAAATCATGGCTGTCTTACAAATATAAAATGAAGACATGTCAAATATTGTATTTAATTTAATAAATGAAGGAACGAACAAGACATCCCAGCTGGCTTAAAAGAACTCCAAGCACCACATAGAAATAGGGGGGAAAGACTTCAGAAATGAATTTACTAATGGATGCAAGATGTGCCCACCCACAGGGCAATAATCAATTTATTTGCATTTCTATCGGTAAGAATCATTTGCATTATTATGCATGTTCTGCAACTTACAAGGCCACAGAAACGCTCAAAGAAGATGAAAGATGGAGATTATCCAGATGGGTGAGCTGCTTACTTTCTAGTTCATAGTAAATTCAATGTAAATTTTAGCTATTATGTATTGTTACAATAATAGTGTATTTGGAATCAGACAGGCTAGGGTTTGAATCTCATCTCAGCCACTCACTAATTGGGTGACCTTGGGCAAGGAAATTCATCTTTCTCAGCCCAGTTTTCTTATCAGTGTGCCATTATTTGGGGACTAATGAGAAATAACTAGGATAATGTTTGTAAAATACTCTATAAAAGGTTAGCACAGAGTAAACATTCAATAGTGGTAGTATTATTTTTGTTATTAAAATTGGCAATTCTAACAATGCTGAAACTTCAGTTTATGTGACCAGCTTTTGCTGTTTTCATTACCAGTATACTCAGATAAAATTAAGTCTTGGATATAGTTAAAGTTATAAATCACAAATAGATAAATAAACGGACCTCATATATTGAGTCTGGCCACATGGTACTGTTTCCAAAGCTAATTACCGAGTAGGTCTGTGTTCTGTCTTTTTACGTTTAAAAACGTAAGCATATCAGCTGCATAAAGTGGGTTTTTATCCTAATAGATTAGAAATAAATGATAAACATTAAAAAGCAAAAGTTTAGGCATAAATACTCATTGTCTCGAGACACAGAAGAGAGGTTGTCAATGCCCCCTGTGAACAAAACACACAGAACACACACTTTTATCAATAATTATTTATGAAACAACCACAAGCATCATGAGTCAATGACTGTTACTTCAAGAAACCCACTGTTTTGTACTATCAAAACTGTCAGGAAACTTCAGGATTACCAACCCATCCGTTCCTTTATTTTCGAGATGGGAAGATATTATTCAGAGAGATTAAGTATATTGTCCAGTGTTGCACAGCTAGCAGAATTGGGACCAGAAGCCAAATCTCCTGATTCCTAAGTTAATTTTCTGTGAATTTCCCAACATCCTATCCATCGAGTTGGCAGTTGCTAAATATAGAACTGCTAGCTGCCTCTGTATATATTGAATTGAGAAATCAAGGCCCACAGAAATGACACCCCAACTTCCCTGCAGCAGTCAGGACAGATTGGACTTGCCAGAAAAGGAGGTTCCACTTGACTAGAGCTGAGCAACCATTGTCCAGGGCGGAATGAGCAGCCCACTCAGCTGTAGCACCTCATGATTTATTAACTGCTACTGGTGCCCATGAAATATTCATCCACTGTTTCCTACAGTTACCGCTCCACTGCATCAATAAACCATTGCTCCCCCCGTCTGTTTAGGTGTGCAGCTTGGAGAAGAAAAGCTTCACACAAAATGGAAGAGGCCTCTTTGCATGCTTAGCTCAGAGGCAGAACACCAATGCGCTTCTTGGTTTCCTGTCCTTTTCTCAAAGGGCAGCCCTGTGGGTTCCTGGACAGGGAGAAACCCTGATGCCTTTGTAAGGGGAAGCTCGAATAGCTAGGGAGAAGAAGGGAAGAGACTCCATGTGATTGGCATGCGGGCTATAATGCTCCCAGTTTCAGCCTGAGTTTATTTCCCCCTGTAAGTAATAAAGCAGGGCCCAGGGAGCCCGGGCTTGCCTGGCATGGAGGCTTGCCTGAAGTTGATTCATGTTCAGTGTGAGGCTTGAACCTGGGTTTCTCCACAGAGCCTCTTCTTTGTGATCAAAAGTGCTGCTCCTTATGAGCCGAAAGAGTGGACTTTCTGCACCACTTCCCTACTATTTCTTTTGAGGCTTCCTCACAGGCTTGTTTTTTCCTGTATACCCCTTTGCTGTGATTGTCTCCCTTGAGCCTTCTCTTCTTACTGCGTGTATTTCCCATAAGTATTTGGATCCTTGATCGTGCATTCTCCTTCTATCAATAATCGTTTGCAAGTCTCTCTCTTTCTCTCTCTTCAGCTTCCGATCTCTAAGTCCAACTATACCATCTATCTGTACCAGGCTAGCCCATTACCCCTCAAACTGAGGTAGGTCCCAGCCTGAAATTACTATTCCCCACCCCCCCCATTGTTCACCCTCTTTCCTCTACTCACCACACCAGCTCTACCTGGACTGGATCCATTTCCAAGATGACTGACTCATGTTGGCAAGGTGGTGCTGGTTGTCAGCAGGTTGCATACCCAGGGCACCTGACCAGGGAGCTTCAGTTCCTCTCTGTTTGGGCTTCTTCAAGGGACTCCTTGGGCTTCCTCACAGTATAGTGTGGTGGTTGGGTTCCAACAGTGTTTCAAGAGACAGGAAGTGGAATACGTGGAATACGCAGGTCTCTTGAGGCCTGGACCTGAAAATTGACACAGCGTTACTTCCATTGGTCAAGCAGTCACAGAGCCCCATCCAGATCCAAATGTAACCCTGCCTCTAAGGGGGAATGTCAAGATATTTGGGGGTATCTTTAATCTCCCACATCCTATGTCCAGTCAGACTCTTGCCAGCCTGTCCCTTCTTCCATGTCTTTCACACACTGTCCCTTTGGTCTTGAATGCCTTTCTCACCTTGTCCTATTTCCTGCTCTTTCTTCAAGATTCTGCTCAAGAGTTATCTCCCTATGTCTTTCTTAACCTTACCCCCTCCAGGGTGTAACCAAAAACCCTATGTTACCATTTATTATCTGTATTGTAGTGGTTCGTGAGGTGTCTTTCCCACGAGATTGTAAGCGCTATGAAGGCAGGGACTGTCTTATTCTTTTATGCACCCCCAGAGCCAAGCATGGAACTGGGCAGAGCAAAGGACCTCAGCAAACATTCATTGAATGGGTAAGGGTTCCTCATTTTAACCTCTCAATGGTACTGCAAGGTGGCAAAAGTTGAGTATTATTCCTATTTTACTGCCCTGACTTCCTTACCTTAGATAAAAAGAAATAAACAATTATGGCAAAGAGTAATGACATGACCCAAGGTCTTACAGCCAGGAAGATGATTCAGTCGAATCCATAGACGTTCAGTTTCCCAAAGTAAGTTAAAAGCACAGATCCAGGGACAAGGTTGGGGAGGCTGAGAAAAAGCCCCACTATGAATGGACACAGTTGTTTGGCAGAAAATGTGGTTACCCGTTCTATTCTGTGCTGGGGGAACACAAATGACCTTCTGTCCACTTCCAGGAAACTAAAAACAGCATCAGAGATGGAAGATGGTCTGATAGAATCTGTTAAGAAGGAGAGTGGACACAGGGCAAGTGTTTTGTGCAAATAGGAAAGGTGAATCTAATGGGGATTTTGAAAATGACAGTGGGAGGGTGAATTTGCCAGCATTCTCCAGTGACTCTTGAGAGCAAAGAGAGACAGCTATTATCAGAAAGAGCGGCTGTGCTTACAGGCCCAAGTGTTAGGGTCAATTGGATAATTCATTGGAGTTAAAAACCAGCTAAGATAAAACGTCCCTCAAGGACATCTGACTTTCTGCGCTCCAATTTCACGCTTAACACGTCCCTTCTGTTCACTAATTTGGCTTCTTACATATTTTTTATTAGAAAAATATGCTCTTGATAGTAGATAAGGGTATTGCAGTCACTAGAAAGAAAGCTTCCTCCTTGTAAATTCATGGGAATTGCTGCTTTTAAGCCACTTTCTTTTCAATTTGATTAGTTGGGGAAAATTCTGGATTCTTTCTTTGAGTTTTGATTCTCTTCATTTTTTCAAATCACACAAATAATTCATACATACTTTCTTATTGTAAGAGAATCAAACAGTTGAGATAAGTATGGGTGGAAGCCCCTTTGACCAGCAGGTCCCCCTCAAACTCCCAATCACAGAGATAATCATTGCTATGTGTCCAGTATACAGCATTCAGTCCTTTGTCTATGCATTTATACAGAGAGATGAGTGTGTTTATATATTTATAAATGTCCCTTTCAATTTTTATACAAAGTAGATCATACTCAACATTTTCCTCTTTCGTGTAGCTCTATCCCATGAAAATCTTTCTATGTTGGTCCACAAAGCTCTGTCTTCTTATTTCTTATGGCTGCATGCTTTTCTTATAGGATGTATTAATCAGAATTCTCCAGAGAAACAGAACCAGTAGTATGTATGAATTAGAGACAGGGCTGCGGGGGGGTGGGGGGGGAGTTGGAGATTTGTAATAAGGAAGTAGTGCACATTATAGTGAGGCTGGAAAGTCCCAAGATCTTCAGGGTGAGTATAGCAAGCTGGTTACCCAGGAAAGCCAGTGGTTTAGTTCCAGTCAAAGGCCTGAAGGCTTGAGACCCAAGAAGAGCTGATGTTTCAGTGTGAGTTTGGAGGCAGGAAAAAACCTACGGCCTAGTTAGAAGGCCATGAGGCAAGAGGAATTCTCTTTCACTATGGGAAAAGTTAGCCTTTTTGTTCTTTATTTTTAAGTTAATTTATTTATTTTGAGAGAGACAGAGACAGCACCAGCAGGGGAGAAGCAGAGAGGGAGAGGGAAAGGAAGAGGGAGAGAGAGAGAGAGAGAGAGAGAGAGAGAATACCAAGCAGGCTCCACACCGTCAGTTCAGTCCAACTTGGGGCTCAAACTCATGAAACTGTGAGAACCTGACCTGTGTCAGCTGCTTGGCACTTCCTTGTGTTTTTGTTCTATTCAGGCCTTCAAGTGATTAGGTGAGGACCACCCACATTAGGGAGGATGACTTGCTTTACTCAGTCTACCAATTTAAATGTTAATTACATTCAAAAGCACTCTCACAGAGACACTTTAAATACCGTTTGACCAAATATCTGGGTACCCATGGCCCACTTAAACTGACACGTGAAGTTAAAACATTGACACATCACATAGGGTTATATAATTATCCCCCTTTTGATGGATAGTTAGGTTTTTTCCTTTTTTCTTTTTCCATTTTTTTACTATTAGAAACACTACTTCAGTACCAATTTTTTGATTATACATTTTTGGGCACATATGTGTGTATGTTTATAGGGTGTATACCCCAAAGTGGAACTTCTTCGAGTGGTAAGTAGAATAATGAATTCCCTTCCCTCCAAAATGTCTAATCTCCTCATCCCTAGGGCCTGTGAATATGCTAGGTTGCACAGCAAAGGGAAACTAATGTTGTAGGTGGAATTAAGATTCTTAATCAGGAGTGGACCTAATGTGATCACAAGTGTCCTTAAAAATAGAGGAAGTGAGGAGTCTGTGGATGGCTCAGTTGGTTAAATGTATGAGTCTTGGTTTTGGCTCAGGTCATGATCTCACCATCCTGAGATTGAGCGCTGCGTTGGGTTCCATGCCGGGCATGGAGCCTTCTTAAGATTCTCTCCCTCTACCCCTCTTTGTTACCCCTCAAAAAAAAGAAAGAAAAAGAAAAGAAAAGAAAAGAAGGAAGGAAGGAGAAGAAAAGAAAAGAAAAGAAAAGAAAAGAAAAGAAAAGAAAAGAAAAGAAAAGAAAGGAAAAAAACAAGTAGAAGAAGGGATCAAAAGATGGAACCAGAGAGATCACACTGTAAGGAGTATGCCCAAAGTTCTTGGCTTTGAAGATGGAGGAAGAGGTCCACCAGCCAAAGAATGTGGGTGCTCTCTAGAAGGTGGAATGAACAATACAGATTCTCCCTCTTAGGACCTATGACTCTGGAAAGGAGTATAATCCTGCCAATACCTTGATTTTAGATCAATGAGACTTATTTCATTCTACTGAACTACAAAACTGAAAGATAATAAATTTGTGTTGTTTTAAGCAACTAAATTGGTAGTAATTTGAAATAGGAGCCACAGAAAACTATCATACTGGTCCTAGGGAATATGTATTTAAATTTTGATGGATAATAAAAATGACTTCAAAAAGTTAAATAAAATGTTTAAAAAGTGTTTCAATTTACAATTTTATCACTAGTGTAAAAGAAAGCCCATTCCCCAATACCATCACCATCACTGGAGTTCATCAATCCTTTTCACTTTTAGCAATTTAGTTGGGTGAAAAGTGACTATTGATTTGTTGCTGAGACTGAGAATCTTTTTACATGTTTCTTCCTTATTCACAAATGGAATGTTTATCTTTCCCTTTTTTATGTTTATCTTTCCTTTTTTTAATATACAAGGTTGATGATATGCTTTCTTATTGAAGTAGAGGTGGTGTTCAGATATTGTGGCTTCTAACCCTTTGCCTTTTTTCTATGTCACAAATATTTTCTCCCAATCCTTCACAATTATATTAACTATAGTTATGGGATCTCCTGTTATGTAGACAATTTTGTGTCTTGTTTAGGAAGAAAAGATTAATATCTTAACTAGAAAAACTGTAGGTGCCTGTCTGACTCAAATAATAAAATAGCTTGAGTGACACTCCTTTGAGCATTCATTTTCTTCTTATAGTAATGCATTTATTTATCCAAAAATCATTTACTGTAAACCACCGTATGCCATGGGTAGTTGCCAAGGAGACGTAAGTAAAGTCAACATTTGAGGACTATACAGTCTAGATAGAGATATGGACAAAGAGACAACCATAACAACAGTAATAGAACAATGCGTGCTATGATAGAGATTTGTGCAGAATCCCATGCGAATCCATGGAAGGAGCCCCATATCCAGACCAGGACCTTTCATAGGGCTTGTCCAGGTGAGGTAGGAGAGCAGGAAGGGCACACGGTGCAGACAGAACTGCAGGTACAGAGGCTTGGGGACAAGAGCAAGTGCTGTAAACAGTTCACAGAATGGGGGTGATGATGAGGTGAGTTGTGAGTCTAGAGGGGTCAGCTGGGACTGTTGCAATCCATATCATTCATTTCCATCTGTTATCTGAAAACACTAAAAAGCCTTTGAAGCTTGAAGCAGGTGGATAAGGTATGGACTAGCCTTTAGTAGAAAGCATTTGGGCTGGTCTGTGAAGAAGGGGCTTAAAGGGAGTATGATCAGAGGCAGGGAGGCCAGTGAGGAAAAAGGCTGTTATACTAACCTAGCAACAATGGCAAAAGTGAAAATAAATAGTGGCAGAGCAATGGACACATTGGACAGATTGAGAAATCCACCCTAATTTGTCATAAGTCAAAGACAATATTTAGTGTTCTTCCAAGTGGAAGTTCCTTGTAAACTTGTAAAAAATTCAACTTACTGGGGCACCTGGGTGGCTCAGTCGGTTAAGTGTCTGACTTCAGCTCAGGTCATGGTCTCATGGTTCATGGGTTCGAGCCCCATGTCGGGCTCTGTGCTGACAGCTAGCTCAGAGCCTGGAGCCTGCTTCGGATTCTGTGTCTCCCTCTCTCTCTGACCCTCCCCTGATCATGTTGTCTCTCTCTCTCTCAGAAATTTTAAAAAAAAATTCAACTTACTAACGGAATTACAGGCACTGTAACGGAATATCCAGTAGAGATATTTCTGAACACAGAAGACTTTCTAAGGAAAAGCAAAACTCACTATATTTAAAGTAAAAAAATCAGTGTATATTTAGACCATGCTTATTTTGTCCTTCATATTTGGATTTTCTTTATATGACTCTGAATGTATAATCCCAGCATCAGCCTGTCTGCCCTCCCTTCTTCCTACTAGCCCCATATTCATTGTGTTCAATATCTTCCCATGTATGTTTTAGGAAACAAGAAGGTTTATTGTCTGTCCTTCCTGACTTTTCTAACTGCCACTCTCTGCACTGCTACTGGACTCCATTCATCTTCATTACCTGGAAATCCTCAACCAAGGGGTAAGAGTCTGCCTCCTTGACCAACAGACCGGCAAAGGTGTGAATGAGGGAGAAGAAAACTCTCTGATACTCTTCCACCCCTTTATTCTACATGACACCCCTTCTCAAAGTGATATAAGGACCTCACACTTTACTGAAGCATTAAATTGGCCAAAGGGAATTATAATATAGAAGAGCAAATTACTAAAACTATAGACAAACATTTTTACCTTTACTCCAAGGGACAAATGCTTCCCTCTGCTTCACCCTCATCCCCAGCTTTGCTTTTGTTTCCTGTTCTCAAGCAAGTGACCAAATAACATGGAAAGACATGCCCTTTGCCAGGATTAAAGCTTTCCTTATTATAGTATTTATCTCTCAGCTCTATCTTTTACTCAGAAATGGAAAAAATAATGAACAGCATTTCCCAGACCTACTGCTGGCTAATAGCATCAACTGCTAATGTTTTATGAAATCCATCCCAGCCAATGTGGTGCATTGAGCAGAACCCACTGGGTTAGCATTTGCCCTCTTTCTTGCTCTCTCCACATTATTGGACCTGTCCTGCTATGTGAAGACACTCTCTAGGATCCAAAGCTTTGTGTCTGCCCAGCAACAGTGATAGGAAATGAATGCCATCTTGACATTGCTAAATGTCCTTTGAGACTGACATTTGGTGGGCCTTCCAAAGAAAGCTGAGTTTATTGACACATGCGTTTGATTATGACCCACTTTTCTAGGACAAAGGCCCAAGGCAGGCCTTATTACCATTTGGCTGGCATTAATTTTATCTATTTCTACTCCTCCTGATCAAAAACAGAACCTATTTCACTGGTGGTCTGGTGTAAAGATGCCCAGTCTCACCCGTGGGACATCTGACCTTAAGCGGCAACATGTAGAGGGTGAGGAAGGAGACAGCTGGAGACATTCATTGTAATAATAATCATAATAAATTTATACATGCTATCTTATTTGATCCCTATATGAGATAGATATTTTCATCCTTGTTTTAAAAGATGAAACAAACGGAAGCTCAAAGGCTTTAGAAATTGGTCCAAAGTCCTACATCTTAGTGGGAGGGGGTATACGGATTTATGTGGTTCTAGGCCTACATGCTCTGTATCTTAGTCTAGGACCCATTATGTCCCTCTGCCCTGGCCAAGGGGTGCTATTATCCAAGAAAGTCAGTGACTAGGCCCACCCAGGTGAGTTTTGAATTTTATTTTATTTTAATAATTTATTGTACTGTTAGCTAACATACAATATATACAGTGTGCTCTTGGCTTTGGGAGTAGATTCCCATGATTCATCACTGACATACAATATCCAGTGTTCATCCCAACAAGTGTCCTCCTCTATGCCCATTTCCCATTTCACCCCCTCCCACCAAGTCTCTACCTCCATCAACCCTCAGTTGGTTCTCTGTATTTAAGAGTCTCTTATGGTTTACCTCCCTCTCTGCTTTTAACTTTTTTTCCTTCTGTTTCCCTATGGTCTTCTGTTAAGTTTCTAAAGAAGGGAGTCTGGCACACAGGAAGGAGTGATGTTCATCTTATGGTTGGGGGATAGGGGTCTATTAAATCCTGGGGACTAACTTCATGTGATTTGGAGATGGCATTAGCCAGATCCTACCTACAGATCCTACCAAATGGGAGCTCCTGCATCAACCGTTGTCCTTAGGGTACTTTTGTGTTTAACCTGCGATCAGTTTAGCATTATGGACTGTTAGCCTCAGGATCTGTTCATGGTCACAGCCTCCTGTAGAGTGGTCTCCAGTTCCATCAGGAACTGGCAGCTGGGGAAAGATAGGACTGAAATGGGCTGGATGATGGAAACCTGACCCTTTCTCTTAAAGCTTGAAAAGGTAGCCAGTGTCACAAGCAGGAGCATCAGCTGGGCACCATGTGGCTATTTGCAGCTTGACAGCCTCTGCTGAATTATTGATACCCCTCAGTACCTCGGGACCTCCCCCTTGTTAACAAATCGTGCTCCATATTAAAATTTAAAGAGGCAAATGAGTGCAATCTCTCGCTCTATTATTCCCCCTTTCTTTTACCATCTGAGCTCTAATTTTTAAGTCAATCAGCCTGAAAGGTGTCTCGTGGGACACAGCTCAGACAGCCAAGCCCAAGATAGGAAAACTGAAGGCCACGAGTAACACCATGACCTGAGCCCTGAGTCAATTAATGGAGTCTGAGTGACTGGGCCAGGTGAGCATGGACTCTCTCTGAGTCACTGAAATGCGTAAGAAATCTGTTCACTTCTTTACTGGGAAAACAATGCTCCGTCCAGTTTGACACATCCCTAAACTTTTAAGTTGTGATCCAAATTGTGATTTTGCATGTTTTGTTTGGTCTGCAGAGGCATGTTGGTTTTTAAAAAATGAAAAGAACTGCCAAAAACTTTCAAAATAGGATGTTTTACACAAATATCCGATTTTCTGACTTTTCTTCAGAAATCAAAGGATTTGGGCCTTCATCTGCACATTGTACAGCCCCTTCCTGGGGCTGACAGTGGCTGCTCTTTTATTTTTTATTTTTTAAAATTTAATTTATTTTATGGGGCACCTGGGTGGCTTAGTCGGTTAAGCGTCCGACTTTCGCTTAGGTCATGATCTCGCTGTTCGCGGGTTCGAGCCCCGTGTCGGGCTATGTGCTGACTGCCAGCTCAGAGCCTGGAGCCTGTTTCAGAGTCTATGACTCCCTCTCTCTCTGACCCTCCCCTGCTCACGCTGTCTCTCTTTCTCTCCTAGAAATAAATAAAAAAAACATTTAAAATTTTTTTTAAAAATTTTAATTTATTTTATTTTATTTATTCTGAGAGAAAGGAGCAGTAGAGAGAGGGAGAAAGAGAATCCCAAGCAAGCTCTTCGCAGAGCCTGATGCAGGGCTCAATCTTGTGAACCACAAAATCATGCATGACCTGAGCCACAATCAAGAGTAAGACACATAACCAGCTGAGTTGCCCAGGTGCCCCACGTAGCTGCTCTTTTAAATGAGGTGAGACTTGTTTGCTTTCCCACAGTCTCTACTCTTCCCATTAATGGCTGAATCTGTGACCCTTGGGCTCAAGAAGGATGGCCAACAAGCATTTCTGTGTGCCAGCTCAAGTCTGTTAGCAGGACTGCCTGGGGTACCGTAATGGATCTGATCAGTTATGATCGATTGCATTGCACTTGGCAATTACTCAGCTCCCCTTTCCCATAAGAGGAGTATACATCTCTGACCATTGTCATGTGACTATGTGCAGATTCTTGAAACAGATACTCTGAGAGGCATTGTGGGTTATCTCCGGCTGCCCAGCTCTTTCCCTCTGCCAGGGGAATAGCATACCCCATGATCCTTCAGCCTGAAACCCCGTAGGGCAAGGACACATGATGCAGACCAGCAGCTGACTTATAGGTTGGAGCTGAGCCACATCCTTGACAGAGCGGTGGCCAGCCCACAACCTCCAGTAATATGAGTAAGCAGCTGGAAGCACCTGGGAATTGGGGGATTATTTGTCACTGTTGTAGAACAGACCGATACAGCAAGACCGGGCTTGCCGGAACGAGGTACTGTGATGAAAAAGCAACGTTTTCCTGTTTTTGCAGAAGAGAAAAATGATGGCCTTAGGGAATTCTTAAACATTAATTTTAATTGTTGTTAATTTAAAAAAGAAGAGGATTCTGGAAAGATAGCGGCAGTGGCCTCAGAAGAACCAGGGTTTGAGTTCCTGTACATTTAATGAATAATTTTCCTTTTATCAGAAAATTATCCTTTAAAAAATCGTATGTGTATTGAAGCTTCTTTTCAGTTAATTTCACTTTGTAATAGCAAAGAAGACATTGCAAAATACTTGACGTGTAAAGGGCGTCTGGCATCTAAAAGAGTCTTTACCACTGCCTATTGTGAGGATCAAATGGTCTCAACTATTTGAAATTGTTTTGTCAGTACTACGTGAGTACAAATGCTAGTTTTTACCAGGTTTGTAGTGATAGGACATCGTTTTCTTGTTTTCTCCAGTAGGAAGCAGGTCAGACATTACTACCCCCGTTTCACGGATGTACAGACTGAGTCAGTAAGCAGGGACTTGTCAGCTACTTACGGAGAGAACTGAGGGAGAGTCAGTTTGTCACCCAGACTAGAGCACCAACAATCTGTCTATTGCCTTATACACAAAAGGGCCAACCAGGGACTCTTGAATAATTTTGCTAATACACAGATTTCTAGTCTAATGGTGTCAGTTATAATGAGATTTGGCCTGTGCTGGTTTCTTAGAAGTAGCCAAAACCTAATTAATTATCTACTTCCATATATATCTACCTTCTGCCTCCTTTGGCCCACGGCATTGCTTCTAATTTACATTTTCAGTTCATAATGTCAATATTCACCAGCCCCTTTCAATCCTTGATTAACCTGGTCATTCTCTGAGCCATCTGGTGGTAGGCATGGTAGTCGTTCTTATTTAAGAATTCGCATATGGAGTGCCTGTGTGACTCAGTTGATTGAGCGTCCAGCTCTTGATTTTGGCTTGCATCATGATGCCAGGATCATGGGATGGAGCCTCTCTGATAGATAGATAGATAGATAGATAGATAGATAGATAGATAGACAGATAGATAGACAGATAGATAAATAGATAGATAGATTGCACATGTATCATATTAGTTTGAAACATCCATGGCCTGCCAATTTAAATTCCAAGAGTTATAGATTGGCATCATTCAGTAATTTTGGACTTATTGTCTGTTACAACTGCAGGTCATTCTTTTGGACATGAAGGGTGTTTTTACTTATCTGGAAGGTGTCTATGTCCCTTGGTGGCCAGAAAGCTCTGAAGGACTGAAACTGAGTGCCTGGTACCAGCTGGTACACCCCCCCCTTTCAGGAGACGCTGGTTTGGGGCAGAAGCTTGATCACTGGTTAGATTTCCTCTGCTGTCAGAATCCTGGGGGTCTACTGGGACACCTGACCTCCGGAATCCTTAAAGATTTGGGAATGCCAAGTCAGTTAGTTGCTCAGGATTCGTGGGAGGTCAGTAGCAACCACCAGGTGGTAGAGGCATTTCCCAGGGGCCAGGGAGAGCTCAGAAGAGCTCTTTGGGGATGGAAGCACAGGTCATCCTGGTCTGCGGAGGAATCCTCACCCAGAGGCACCACATCCTTGGGGCAGTCCCTCCCGGCCCCAGCCCCATGTTTGTCTTGCATTTTCCACAGCCTCTCTAATGTTACTATTTCTTAAAGTCCCAAGACCTTTGGTACATTTTTCTCAGGGTCAGGCGTGAGAATAAGAGGCTCCTCAAAGCACTACATGCAGTATGCTGGCCCCTCACCCAACAATCAAGTATCACCCAACTCCCTGCTTCTCTCCCTGGTCAGTGACATGGTCCATTTTCTATCGACAGGGACAGAAGTGCTCCCCTTAGAGAGGTTCCTGCCCATAAAACCTCTACTCAGCATTTCTGGTCACCTTTTCCATAGAAGCACTTGCACGAACCAAGGCTGTGTGCCCTGACACCCCCCACCACATAGTCAGCATGTGGCACCTTGTCCCCCCAGCCGTACATGAGGAAAACAATTAAAACGCTGCCCCTAATGTTCCATGGATACCCTGGAGTGTACAGAGTGATTTGACACACGCCTCTTTACCTCAGTCGCTTTCAAGGCGGGGGCAGTGACCGCCATCTCAGCTGTGAGAAGGTGAAGCCCCCTACAGGTCACACTACTTGACCAAGCCGCACTGCCAGGAGCCTGCAGACCAGCAGAGACAGACTCTCACCTGGAGTCCTGTCGTCTCCCACTGGGGTCAGCCCCCTGGGCCTGTGAAGCGACAGGGAAATTCCCTTCTGTTTGCCCCCAGGTCCCATTTTCCCTCCTCCCCACTTGGTGCCCAGAGCAGCCCTTCCACCTCCGTTTAGCTTCAGACACCCCCAGAGTCCTTCCACAGCTGCATTCTCTCCTCACCCTGGACTCTCACATGGTCTATCCTTTTAAACCTCTGTTTCTTTTACAGTCTTCTCTGTTGGACGGCTTTCTCTCTTCCCCAGGTCCTCAACAAAGACCCTGTATTGTGTGACTTCTCTTCCTTGAGGTTTTTCAGTGACTCCTTGTGACCTACCTGATTAACACATAATCTTTAACACAGCATACAAGCCTCTCTCCTCATCTGCTTCTATTCTTACTCCTCTTCCTTAAGAATCCTGTATTTTAGCCATCTTTCTTTGATTTCTGTCCCTCACTTTCAACTCTGAATCCTGCCTCTTAAGGCCTAAAGGTCCTCACTTCTATAAGGTGCTGTCCTTGACTTATCTCCCCTCTTCAGGCCTAGAGCACTCAGTTTGTGTCACTTCTAAGACATCACATTTTAGAATGTCTGGTTACTTTTTTGCGTGTGTGTGCGTATGTGTGCGTGTGTGTGTGCACACACAGGCGTGATCTCCAGTACCAGTGAGGGAAGTCCTTATGAGAAGGAATCCCATCTGGTGCATCTTCATTTCTTGCTTTACAGTGTTCCTTACACACAGCTAATGCTGAATAATTCCTGGCTCAGTAACTAAATAAATCATGATTCATGACCTTGGCTTTGGCTGTTGCTTCATTGCCAACCTGTCATGCCCACAGCTCCTACTATGTGCAGAACTCAGAGGACACCAGCCCAACGCCTCCTGCCCCAGGAGGACTGCCCATTTGCCCACTGGGTCTTGTGCTGGTTGCAGAATCCATAAGCCTATGGCCTCATTTGCTTATAGATTATCTGGAAGAGCAAGGTGCATGTGAGAACAGTTTGAAACGTCATTTGGTTATCTGAGATCTGAGCGATACTCAGAAAATACAGTAAATAGTGGCTACTATTATGTTGGCTGAGACTATAAATGTTATGACCAGAGGTAAAGCCAGAAGTTAAAATTAAAGAAAGGAAAGCTTTCTTTTCTCCCTGCTTCCTTTTAATCCCCTCCTGTTAGAAGTTAAGGGCAAAGGGAGCCACATTGCTTGGGAAAGAATTCAGAGAGGCTGACAATAAGGCCAGGGGCATTAACACATGCAATAATTCCCTCACTAATATAAAAACCAGTAGGAAACAGACTCATTCCAGAAGGCAGTGCTGGGCCTGCATAGAATGCTCTAGAAGAAGCCTCTGGCCAGGAACCTCCGGCCAGTTGTAATTCTTCTGAGTTGTGGGGCCAGCTTGCAATGTTTTCCAGCCCCTGCTGCTGTGGAGGAGGAGTTGAGCCTACCCAAGAGTCCCCTCGAACCCCACTTCTAGTCTTCCTCACCTTCCTCTACTCACCATAGGTGTTGACTTTATAGTACCTCATGTTAGCCTTCACATGTGCTGTCCCACATGAGGGCCGGCAGGACCATAATCTTAACAGCAGAGATAAAGGACTGACGTGTGGAGAAAATACACGTCTTGCCGAAACTTGTTTGCAGTAAAAGACAGTGAAAGAAAAACGTGGGAGGAGATCAAGCGCTCAGGCATACAAACTGTCCTTGGATGAACCCAACGTACGCTTGATTTATTTTGTGACTCTTCACTGCCCTCCTCACTTCTAGCCTTCAAAAGGTTAAGTGTCCCCAACATCCCTTGCAGAGCAAGAACCCACTGATGGACTTCCATTCTTTCTTCCAAGCTACACTGATTTCCTCACCTTAGTAAAAGTCCCCTCCCCCCCGCCAAGGGGCCTCCTTTCACAGAGAAGGGAACAGAGATGTCCAGGCTGTCTAGAATGACTTGCTCAAAGTCACCGAACTTATGGTGGCTGAGTCAAGTTAACAGTGAAAGCGGCTGCTGAAAGGGTCTGTCCTCCAACCAAGCAGCCTGGGTCGATGAGTATCTTTTTATGATACGCTTTCCTCTTTGGCTCCCTTCAAAACTCCTACCCGATGTTTTCTTATTCAATTGCTTCTCGTGGAATCTGTTCCTACAGACTTGCCCTCACTATCGCCAGCATTTACAACCTCCTTCATGCATTTCCTTAAAAATGTGTATACTCTGCCGTTTGACAAGCTCTGTCATAGGTAGGAGACACCTCTTCTGTGTCAGTCTCCACTCCCACCTCACTACTAGTTTTTCAGAATGAAATCAAAGCGTCCCTGAGCATCCCAGAAACCGCAGGCTGACGAAACCATTTCATCTCTAGAGCTGATTTCCGCTTGCTCATTGCCATGGCCCATCAAGGGCTAAGGATCATTTGGTGGAGACTAGGATTGCACTGCAGCCTCTTGCTTGTGCATTACAGACATCTGGCCTGGAAAACACAGCAGCAAGAGAGCTGGTGGGCAGGATCGGGGGTAGAGTGGAAGGGGTGGGTTTTCACACAGAGAAAGTGGAAGGACTTGAGTTCCATTCTGCAGTGGACATTGTAACTGACAAATCATGTGCCTTGTCTTCACTTTAGTTCCTTCTTTGGTAAAGAGGCTACTAATTTTAATTTTCTTGCATTGTCAGTAAGTGTGAAATATATTTTTTTAAGTTTTGTATGTCCAGATAAGGCCTGGACTGTGATTAGAATGAGTTTCAGCAGGTGTGCTGTGGCTATGCCTCCTAATAACCCAGGGACCTTGGCCTCGTTACCTAATATCATCAATCCCCACTCCCCTCAACTAGAACAAGAGAATAATAATTAGTACCTACCTCACAGAGTTGGGTGAGGCTTAAATGAGTCAATGTGTATAAAACACTTAGAGTCGTGTCTGGCATTTCTGTATTGCTTAGTGTAGTAATAGCAATCAGAGCAAAATTAACTAGCTCAGATGAATGGTGTTATGGGTCTAGTCTATTCATTAACTGATAGCATTTGACAAGCTGATCTTAAAATTTATACAGAAGAACAAAGGACAAAGGATAAAGAGAGGCAGTTTAAAAAAAAAAAAAGTAGGAAACTAGCCTTGCCCAATATCAAGACTTCTTATAGTATTATAGCAATGAAGAGAGATGGTACCAGTGTAGGAATAGAAAAATAGAACCCAAAGACTAGAGAACAACAACTTAAATATCCCATCCTTAAGTGAAAATTTGGTATGACAGAGCAGAAAACAGATGGACCATTCGTTATCCGGATGGAGAAGAATAAAAACACACCACACACAAAAATCAATTGTAAGTGCATTAAAAAGCTCTACATGAAAGCAAAGAGTGTAATACATTTATAAGGAAATATAGGAAAGCGTTTCTGATTTAAGGGCTAAGGAAAGATTCCTTAGACAATGTATAAAAGGAAAAACCATAATGGAAAATAGTGACAAAGTTGACTACACTAACATTAAATTTTAAACTGATTTTTAAAAGAATGTCTCCATAAACAAAGATTGAGAGAGACACCAAGAGAGAATATTGGAAATCCATCATTGATAAAAGCCTAATATCCAGAATTTAAAAAACACTACAACTTAGGACGAAAAACATAGAAAGTAGGCAAAACATAAAATGATAGTCATTAATTACCATAAACACATGAAAGATGCTCAAGGACCCCAGTCACTAGTAAACTACAAATTGCAACAACCATGAGATACCATTACTCACTCATCACATTGACCAAAATTTTAGGTCTGATCAAAACAAGTATAAGCACGGATGATAGATGCAAATCCTCCCATACTACTTTGTACCTAGTTGTGACCACTTGGAGCCAGATTCCACTTCTAGGCATATAACCTAATGAAACTCTGTCACATCTGCATGGGAGATTTATAGAAGAATGTTGATTGCTACACTGTTAGTACTCAGGTTAAAAAGGAGAAACAACCTAAATGATCATCAAGAATGGATAAATAATTTATGGTATAGCCATACAAAGGAACATCATACAGAAATTTCAATGAATAGACTAGAATTACATGTATTAACATGGAAAATTCCCAAAACATGATGTTGAATGATGAAAGGCAAATGACTGAAGACTAAGGATGATAGGATGCCATTTGTGTAAAGCTTAAAAGCCTGTACAACAGGGCACATGGGTGGCTCCATCGGTTCAGTCTGACTCTTGATTTCAGCCCAGGTCATGGTCTCATGGTTTGCAAGATCGAGCCCCTGTCCAACTCTGTACTGTTATCTTGGGATTCTCTCTCTCTCTCCCTCTCTCTCTGCCCCTCTTTCTCCTTCCCTCCTCCCCATTCTCTCAAAAATGAATAAACATTTTTAAAAAGCATATAAAACAAAGATAGATACATAAGACACCTACGTGAAGAGTAGTATAAAACATGAATGAGGATGACAAACATCAGATTTTGGATGATGCCTGCCTGTAAGGTGGCTTAGAGAAGGGGTGCACAGGAGACTTCAACTATATTTTATTATTTTAAAAAACCTAAAGTAAATAGGTCAAAATGTTAAGGTTTGATAAAGTTAGGTGGTGGACACACAAGTGTTCATGATGTTATTTTTCTCTCACTTTGTCCCCCTCTACAGGTTTTGCCCTGTATTTTTCGTCCATTTTAAAAGATTCTAAATTGGCTTTTACTTCCAACACAAAGGAAGATGAAGCATAACTGTTCACATTGAGGTGCTAAGATATGACCGGCCACCTCCTTCCAACAGCCCAGGACACCTGCCCCTAGCACCTGCCGCAGCGCGTGGCTCCAGAAGGGCTTGTGGTCAAAGAAGATGGAAAAAAAATGAATGGGTGGAAGGACCTATTCTTAGAAATGGAGGCCTGGTCATATGTTCACTATGCCTTTTCTGTCATTAAATCACACTTGGAGAGCCATTTTCCTCCCATCCATCTCACTCAGGCTGAGTTGCCGTCTAGTATAATAATTTGGGGGGATTATCTTTAGGGACCATTGCTTGCAATTCAGTCCCGGCTGTGCTCTGAATTCATTAGTGTTTTTGCAGCATTGGATGCGACTCAGAAGAACGATCCTCTCTCAGATTAGGGCACTGCTGTCTTTCTCATATTCTAGTAATAATAATAACCAAAAACAAACCCAAGGAAGTAAAATCACCGGGGAGCCCTTTCTCTTTAATTAAGGAGTTCTAATGCATCACATCCCCACCGTGCATGTGACTCAACTGTCCTGTATAAAGAAAAGATTGTGAATGTAGGGGGTGTTTCCTTTTGTGGCTTTGCTGCTGTTTCCCCTTTGTTTCTCTGCTGGTGCTGCTGCTTCTCTCTGTACACACAGATAAACATATGTGAAGCACATGACATGGAGATTTATACCTCTTTATTCACCTAGCCAGCTTGCACTTCTAAGATTCTTTTCATGTCATCCAAGGAAATATAATATCGTAGCTTAATTGGTTGGTAATGGTGCTAATAAAGGTAGAGCCTTAAGTTCTATCCACTAAAAGCCAGAGGGATTTTCTTTGTTCAGCAAGATACCAAGGGCCCCTCAAATCTTGGCAAATGTATCCTCATTTATATATGGTGGATTGGACAAGGCAGGGTGGCAAGAATCATGTCAAATGCACCACAACCATCCAAACTCAAAATTGTGAGTCTGTGGGTTCCTTTTATGAGGAAAGGAAAATATCTTTCGTGGTTAAAAAGTGTTAGTAATGTCCCAGCTTACCTACAAATGTGAAACTGAGAAAGTGGTCTGGGCCGACATTACAACTTTTACTGCTAAAGAGTAGAAAATAGATTTGGTCGTTCTTACTGTCATTTTTGTGATTTTTCTGAATGTGAGTATATAATGAGAAATAAAAGGTGACAAACTCAAGCAAAGAGAAATTTGGGCTGAATCCCTGGGGGGTGGGGGGGGTGGGGGGAATCATGGTGAAATCCATTAGACTGTGTAATAGTTTCCCAAGGGGAATGACATAAACCTCACAGTTTTGCAGTCATTTCAATGTAGACCAATTCGTGCATTTCTGAGCAGACCCCAGGGAACAATCCTACGCTGAGGATGGAATAGGGAAGGTGATAGGCCAGATGACCTAATAGTTCTTTTTCAACTTAATTCCCAGGATTATGGGATCCTAATTAAAATGAACGATATTGCCTATTATGAACCCATTATATTAATATTCTGTAAGGTCTCCAGGCAAGCCAAGGGAATTTCAGCTTTTTCTTATTTCTGGAGAGCTAGAGTCCATGAGCCACCTCAACCACATTGTTGGTGCCCAGGCACTGACTTCTCCACCAATAACGGTCAATGTAAAGTCTTTAAAAGAAGTTAAAGCACATACTATGAATTAACATTTTATTCAGAGCAATCCAATGGAATGAGAAGGCTGCTTTCATATGTGTCACAACAATAAATATTCTTCTGACCCCACAGTGAGCTGGCTCTGTGATGGAAGCAATTGCCACCAAGCAACATCTAGGATGAAAATCTGCTTTCTCACATCTAGCCCTGACTTTTCCTTTCAGTTTCCACCAGTGCTTGAAAAGGAATGTCGATCACTGGAGAAGTCATAGCATTTCTGGTTCAGAGGTCCTGCCATCATGGAACTACCCACTTCTCCACTGACATTAGCTTCATTTCCTTGACTATCCTCCAGAAATGGACGCCAGTGAGGAAACTCAGACAAGGCCACTGACATGGTGGCCAGGGCTGGTCTGAGAACACCAGTCAAGGGACAGAGGGCACTGTAGCCTCCAAAGTGGCAAAAGTAGGGCAAGTGGAAGACATCGGTGGTTCAGTTGCCCCATGTGGTGTTTTAGGTGAATACAGCTGGTAGATAAAAAGGAAAAAAAAGGAGGGGTGCCTGGGTGGCTCAGTCGGTTGAGCAACCAACTCTTGACTTCAGCCCAGGTCATGATCTCACGGTTCGTGAGTTCAAGCTCCACATGGGACTCTGTGCTGATAGCGTGGAGCCTGCTTGGGATTCTGTCTCCTGCTCTTTCTGCCCCCCCCCTCCCACCACCACCACTTGCTCTCTATTTCTCTCTCAAAATAAATAAAAATAAACTTAAACAATTTTTAGAAACAATAAAATATTTCCTATCATAAAAAAGAGTGCTGACACCTGTCTAGTAAACTATTTTATCAGTCTTTCTTGAGGATCCCCAAGAAGTTCCTGGTGGGCCATAGAACTCTATCAACAGGAAGTAGACATTGGCATGCATCAGAGAATATTAAGCTCTACCTATTTTAAATTTATAAGCTCATCTCTAATTAGCCTGCAGGGAGTTTCTATGGAAATTGAAGATATCACTCTTCAATAGTACGGGAGTAAAGCATCAGGTAGGCAGAAGGACTGGAAGATCCCCTATTCCTTCAAGAGTCAGTTGTTGTTTCACCTCACTATGACATTGCCTCTTACTCCTTTGGGCAGCTTCCAGGAGCTCTCACTTCCATTATAATATCTCTGGTATGTAATTAACAGTATACATATCCATACCCCACACACAGGGGAGAGACTGTACCATTTTGTCTATTTCCCCCGGAGGATAGCTCAGTCCTGACATAGAAGGCTTAATAATTAATAAAAACATGTTGGGTTATCAGAGTGATATCTTAGAACCTTGATTTCTTTATCTATAAAGTAGATTAGTAATATTAACTCATGGCTGTCGTGAGGATTACAATGCAAGAACAAAGTCCTTAGGACAGGGCCCAGCACTTAAACAAGATGTGGTTCTTTCTCCTACATTTTTGGTATCAGAGGGTTTTTATTTCTGGTTCTGATAAATATCAGGCAAAAAGTGTTTCTTAAAACAGCAAATAAGGTTGCAGTTTGACTATGTGTCCAGAATAGGTCAGTGTTTTGTACCCTAAAAGCGTGATAGAGGTTGTACCAGCTCCAGCGCAAGTTTGGGGGCATTCAACCCTTTTCTTATCACCCGCTTGGCCAGAGGTGCACCATGAATAAGGGAGATTTCTGAGATGGTCACAGTTGATTCAATTTCATACACCCATGAAATAATCTTGGAGAATGAGCAAGTAACTCATCAGTAATGATAAAAATGGAGACTGGAAGGTGGCCTTGCTTTTGTTTGTCGGTCATCAGAATTTCACCATGGTGGTCCCAGAACGCCTGCAGGCCTTTCCTGAAAATGCCCCTAGAGGTAGCTTCACTCTTTATTCTTGCCTTATTTTTACAGAACAAGAAGCATCTATACACTTGTGAAGGAGGCTTGTGTGGTCAAAACACACCGGAGCGCAGTGCTGCATCTGCAGGGCCATCTTGGGACTGGTGGGCAGGAAGGAGCACACGGAATGGCCTACTTCCAACCAAAGCCAGGATTCCGCTTTCCCACCAGCTCTGAATTTACCTCTTCCGGGCGCACCGGGGTCACCTTGCGGCCTGCAGGTCACTCCTCTCGGCTGACCTCTGACTGTTGCACCAGGCACTGGACCTACAAGAAAGAAGCGAAGGATGCCAAGAAGAGGAGGTGAGCACCACCCACACCCGGTTGTTGCCCAAAGGCACTTGCTTTGTTGTGAGCCCGGTACCTGGCAATGCATTGGGTTCTTCCAGCCCAAGCGCCATGCTTGCCTAGGTCAGTCATCCCTGGGTTCCTGAATCTTCCACATCCCATCTCTCAACCATGTGAAATCTATGTTATTCTGGAGTCAGGGAGCAAGGCCTTCTCTATCTCTTGCTTGTAATTCCAGTTGAACTCTTGACTTCTGAAACTGAGTTCTCCTCAGTAGGTTTGCCCCCTTGGAGTCTGGAAAGTCTCCTCCTCGTGCTCTTTGCCCCCTGCTGGTGCACCTTGTCATCTCCCGGTGCACGTTGTCATGCACAGCATGCGACAGGGGTGGTTTCTCTGCTCCTTCTTGATTCTGATGCTTTCTCTTCCTTCTTTTTAAAACATTTGGCTGTACTATCTCAGAGTTTTCCGAGCAGCACTGAGACACCCCATGTCCCTTTGCTCCCAGGGACAGTCTCATGGGTCTGTCATAGCACATCTCTTACAGCGCCTAGCACTGGCCAGGCACTTGGTGAAGTTGACCTGTGGTGACTGAAATGGGACATTGCTGAAATGGTTACGGAGCACTGAGTGGAGCACTGAGTGGAGCGTTGAGTGGGGCTCATGCTTCAATAGTACAGAAGTAAAGCATCAGGTAGGCTGAAGGACTGGGGTCAGTTGGCGTGTCACCTCACTATGACATTGTCCCTTTCTCCTTTAGGCAGATTCTAAGAGTTCTCACTTCCATTATAATATTTCTGGTCTGCACTGGAGGGTTTACGTCGGAGCAGGGTTTCTCAAACTTGGCGCTAATGACATTTTGGGCCAGGTGGTTCTTTGTTGGGCGGCTCTCTCCTGTGCATTGCAGGATTTTTAGCAGCATCCCTGGTGTCTACCTCCACCAAGTTGGTTGTTGTCCCAGATAACCAAAAATATCTTCTCCAGGAACCGCCAAATGTTCCCTAGGGGCAAAATGCTCACTGGCCAGAACCTTGCATGAGGTGTTGTGGTAGAAGCCCCACTTTCCTCAAGCGGACTTCTACAGGCAGGCCTGCCCTCCAGAGCCATCCAGTGATTTGAAGGGCACCCTAATGTATTTGAGAGATTGACGCTCGGCTGTTGAATATGCCGGAGGGGAGGGAAGGGATCTCATAAACAGCCTTTCTCGTAAAGACTTCTGCTGAATCCTCCTGTTTCCTGCTGGCTCAGGAAGCCTGATGGACAGGCTTGAGGCCTAACTTCTGAGCCTTTGTGAACCTCCCTTCTCAGTTGTGCACTGCCCCCTCACTCCCCTCTCTCACCACCCCCATCAATGCCCTGGACAGCTGCGTCCTCCATCTTAATTCGCCAGTATCCCTTCTATATCCACATTCTCCCTTTGATTTGTTAAAAGACTTGTCTGAAGGCACTTCTCCCATTTTCTACATCATTGTGGGTTTATACTTACAATTTTTATTTCATTACAATCATTGGTTGTAATCGGTTCTCACTCTTCAGTCTCAGGAGAGAAAGGGAAATTCACCATGTGGAGCTGACTGGTCATCTTTGACCAGATGTCCCTCCTCCCACTGCATCTGAATGCCCCTCACGCTAGCAGGGAGATGTCTCCCATTGCCCCCTGGACTTTCCTCTCTCTCCCCAGCACACGCCACCCTGTATCAGGATTGGCTATCTTTGTCAGTTCTCCTGACTGGACTGTAAACTCCTTGCATTCAGGTATCGTGTTTTTTTCATCCTTAACATCTCCAGTGCTGAGGAGAAGGGCTCATAGGACTTAGGACATGCTCAGTAAAAGATTATTGAGTGCATGAGTACCTTCAGCCTAGGAAAAACTTCTTTAATTTAAATTTAGCACAGACTTTCTTGAATTCAAAACACAAGCAAAACAAGGAACACATGGCTTTGAATTTCTTGTGCGTGTTTCTCCTCAAGGAGCATAGCTCTGCTCTGGTTTGTCAAAACCTGCATTCAGGCAGGCGCCTGGGTGGCTCAGTCAGTTAAGCGTCTGATTCTTGGTTTTGGCTCAGGTCAGGATCTCGCTGTTCATGGGATCGAGCCCCACGTCAGGCTCTGAGCTGACAGCATGGAGCCTGCTTGGGATTCTCTCTCTGCCTCTCTCACACTCTCTCTCAAAATAAGGAAATAAACAGTTAAAAAAAAAAAACTTGCATTCAACCTTGGGTTTACTAGAATACGGGACTGGGAAGCTTCTGGTCTGTTGCTGATCCACTCCTTGTAAGCCGCGGTGGAGCGAAGCCCGGTCCTCTGACGTCCCGGTTGCTATGCCACGAGGGTGTTGCAGACAGACACTAATGCTGCAGACAGACAGACCCTGACATACAGACACCTTTTTCCTAACAGGATATTGACGGTGTCCCCTTAGACAGCCGTCAAAGCACAAACAAAGCAGGATAAGTTAAGAGAATAAGGTGCCGATATCACCTTCTTTGTGTCACAGTTCCGTAATATGACCCGGGAGCCAGCCTAACACGATGGAAATCAGTCAGAAGAATCAGACCATCTTTTCTTCCTAGGGTGCTTTGGTGTACACAAAACCATCACTGTTGCTGGCTTCGAGTAATATTTATTGATATGTATCACCATTCATTTTATTACCTCCTCCCCAGGCCTATTCACAACCTTCAGGACAGTTGTTTTACAGTGGGGGACGCAGAGGCAGAGAGGGGTTTGGTAGCTTGCTTAAGGTCACAGTTTGAATTGGGCATGAGGCGGAGACCGGGTGGCACAGATTGTGACTAGCTGGTTCCCTCTCTGAGAAGGGCTGCTGCTCTGGGGTCCGCTGAGGGGGGGGTGGGGGGATTTGCCTCAGATTTGCTTGCCCAGCAGACAAAGTGAGCTGCCTGGTAGCTGTCCCAGACACCCAGCAAGAGGCAAACCTTTGAAGAAGGAGCCAGTTCGCTTTTCTGACACATGTCACATCTCCCACCGAAGGAAGGGCCCCACTGCTGCCCGGATTGTGCGTGGGGGCATGTCACAGTCTAGATGGCATATGAAAGACAAAAGTCTCCCTTGTCGGCTGCCTTTCACTCTACAGAGACACAGCCCCGAAAGTGTGAGACGCCGCATCGCATATTAATCAGGGGGAGCGTTTGTAAGCAGTTGTAAGCCAGGGCCCGTGTGTGGCTAGGCGGGAAGACGATAGCCCAAAGGAGGTTCGGTCAAGGTTTAAGAGGTGCGTTCTAGGCTCAGATGCTGTGACTGAATCAGTAAGACCATCTTGCTTGCCTCCGTCCAGCCCTCCTGGCCCACCTGCTCCTTGGTGAAGCTCTTGGCAGTTTCCATGGCCCAGGTCCCTCTGCCCTGCAGCCCTTGAGATGGGCGGGGTGGCGGAGTGGACAGAGGTGCCCACACCACCTGGAGGACAGGGATGTATGCGCAGAGCAGCCTGGGATCAACAGTCTGAAAACCAGAGAACAAGGCAAGTGTTGGAAATAGAGTATCCTCCGGTCCAGTCCTTTTCAACATTTCACAAATGCCATATCCTCTCCGGCAGCTCAATGTCTTGAAAAGTACTTTTTTTTTTTTTTTAAATTGACCTGTTGTGCTGTCTCCTGAATATCACTCTTTTTTTTTAATTAAAATTTTTTTTGTTGTTTAAGGTTTATTCATTTACAAGAGAGACAGAGCGCGAGTGGGGAAGGGGGAGAGAGAGAGGAAGACACAGAATCCGAAGCAGGCTCCAGGCTCTGCGCTCTCAGCACAGAGCCCATCGCGGGGCTTGAACTCCCTGACCGTGAGATCATGACCTGAGCCGAAGCCAGACGCTTTACCAACTGAGCTACCCAGGTGCCCCTGGGTATCATTCTTTTAAAAAGGCTCCTTTTTCTTCTTAAAAGAGGTGAGGAATAACCACAGGCCTCCGGTTTCTTTCAGGTCAAGGGATCTTCCGCCCTCTTGGTTAGGATTCTCCTGGTGGACCCTGCTTCTTTACATCATGATGTGAATAGAATAATTGCTTTTCCTCCCTCGGGCCATTGTCTG
The DNA here is from genome assembly GCF_003009895.1 of Hyaena hyaena. Classification (NCBI taxonomy): domain Eukaryota; kingdom Metazoa; phylum Chordata; class Mammalia; order Carnivora; family Hyaenidae; genus Hyaena; species Hyaena hyaena. The sequence goes on along the minus strand of NW_024081213.1, from coordinate 1,111,931 downwards.
GGCGCCGGTGACAGCTCACTGGCCTGTAACTCTTGCATGTCCTCCTCGCCCTCCTCACCAGACCGCCGTTCCCAGCTCCTGCAGCCAGGGCCCTGACAGACACGGGATATTCTCTCTGTTCTGCTTCCAATGTGGCCAAGTGGTTCTCTCTCACTATTAACAGCTTTTGGCCTGAAAAAGCTAAATCCAGTACAAGATTTACATAACAGTTCAAGGCAACGGAGGACTTGTCACAGGGCGGTCCATGATTAATTGCCAAATACACCACACGGACAGCCTCGTGGCTATGGGAGTCGAGCCTCCTCGGATCCTTTCTGGAAGTAAGCAGGGCACGCATTGTGAACAAGCATAAATGAACAAGCTGGCTGAGAGGAGAGACGGCAGAGAGGACCGAGGAAATTAAGTGGGGTGCCTCTGAATGGCCTGGATCAACTGGACCATACAGGAAATATTGGGTCATAAAAGGACCTTACCCTCTTAATAAAGTCAAAAACCAGTTGAATATTGATCATTTCATATGGTTCAACTTAAACATTGTGGTGTTTGGTAAACATTTTTAAACTTACACGAAAAGTTAATGTGGCTCTTTCTGTGAAGTAGAAGATAAATCTGAACCAGATTTGGTTACTGGTACTGACAGCTAGTATTTGTCACAACCTTTCTACGTACCTTACATACCACATGAATTGTCTCATTTCAAATGTATAAAACCTGTGAGTAAGGTAATTTTTATTCTTATTTCATGTAGGAAATCAAGGTTTGAAATGGTTATGTAACTTGCCCAAAGTCACACAGCTGGGGGGTGATGGAGCCGAGACTCTCCCGGGCTTCATCCGGTTCCAGAGTCCACACTGGTAATGCAATAGTGCTTCACAAGTGTGCATCACACTTACATGTGGCTCAAACCCCAGCTTCCCAGTCAGCTTTCCGATTTATAGTTGGTGTTTAAGAAATACTTCTTCAGGAGCGCCTGGGTGGCTCCTTGGGGTAAGCATCTGACTATTGGTTTCGGCTCAGGCCATGATCTCACAGTTTGTGAGTTTGAGCCCTACATCAGGCTCTGTGCTGACAGCTCAGAGCCTGCAGCCTGCTTCGGTTTCTGTGTCTCCCCCTGTCTCTGCCCCTCCCCCTCTCATGCTCTGTCTCTCTCTGTCTCTCAATAATAAATAAACGTTAAGAAAATTAAAAACAAAACAGATTGCATATATATCAGATTGCATATATCATATCAAATCTGTTATTTACTATGTCAAGCATGATAAATATGTATTATTCATTTTATTAAATATAATAAACATATACATATACCAGAGGGAGAAAAAGATATTAAAACTGTGGCCTAAACAATTATCACTACTATTTCTGAGCATTAAGTTTGGCCCTGAGCTTCCAAGCAGCCAAAGCAAAATAGTACATCATAGAGCTATTTACTCCTCATTGTTTTTCAAGAGAGACATTTTTCTTGGCACTAAATTCTGAGCCAAATTTCTCAAAGTAGACCTTACTCGAGGTGCTGGCGTCAACACCGACTCCATGTTTCATTCAGGTCCGTCCTCTCTGTAGCCTCTGAGGGCTCCTATCCAACTGTTTGGCCTGGAACCGCAGCCTTACCCAAGCGCTAAAGGGAAGAGAAGCTCTGATTCTGCACTATCTCTGACCTGCTTGCTCGTAGTTACATTTTAAGATTGTCCCTGTCCCTGTCAGGAATGGGTATGAGCCCCAGAACACGCAGGATATTACCGTATTTTCTGGAAAACCAGTACTGAAGACACTGTTTGTGCCCACTCTCAGCAGGACGGTGTTTTAAGCAAAGGTCATGCAGCAGGGAACCAAACTGATCCAGTTCTGACCCTGCAGAGGCTACATTTCTGTGAGAGAACAGACAACACACAATCAAGTTTATTATGGCGGGTGGTGACAGGTACTGGGAAGAAACAGAGCTGGGTAAAGGCAGCGAGTCCTAGTTTAGAGAAGGCTCTCTCAGGGCTCAGGACACCACCTTTACATGGCTCAGCTGTCACCTGTCACTGTATTATCTAACTACATCACCTTTTCCTTAGCAACAGAACCCAGAATAAACATTACAGAACTAAATACCTTTCACCACGTTGACCACTAAGGACGGGAGGAAAATGTTCTGCTACTATTTGAGGCCGAGGCTTTTGCCAAAATGTTCATAACAAAAATAACAGTTCATACCAGCCAGGTCATCTCAATAGTAATCTAATCTGCACTTACGCTACTGAATTCAAGCTCTTTCTGATTTCTCTTCCAGGGTGCCAGAATAGCCCCATTTATGTGGCACTTATATGGGCCATGCCCTCAACATATATTAGCTCATTGAATGAGATTCTTGGAAATCAGGAAAGGAAAGAGCCAGCAGATGGTCAGGAAGCTGCGCTCTGGAGCCAGACTGCTTGGCTCTACATCTGGACCCAAACAATTCCTAGCTGGGTGATCTTACACAAGCTATTCAACCTGTCTGAGATTGGTCTTCTTGTCTCTAAAATGGGGTAATAGTAAATACCTCATAAGGTTGTTGTAAGGATTAAATTAGTCAATAAATGTATGACTCTTAGAATGCATCTGGCATAAAACAATTAATAGGTGCTTATTATTATTATTATTATTATTCCAGTTTATAGAAGAGGATATTGAGGCTCCAAGAGCTTAAGTAACTTGCCCCCAAGGTAATACAGGTGACAGATTCAGAATCTATACCTAGTTTTCTCTGACTCCAACCTCATCCTCTTCCTTCTATGACCTCCTTGGTCACTATTAATAGAAATTAACGTAATGTTTCCTCTAAGAGATCTAGATCCAAAAACAATGGTAAGGCAGTCAGCAGCACTCATGAGAAACTGGGATCATACATTATACTGGTGAATGATTAAACCATCTTTATCAAGTGCTATTGTGCCCAAAGTCTTCCAATCAACAAACAGTGGTAAGTCAATGCAAGTGGATTTTCTCTTTGCCTGATTATTCACTTCATTCCTTCATGTGTTTGTTTGTATAATATTTGCTGAGCTGTGGGGGATTCACAGAAACAGATGAAATACTCCTGCTCTCAGGCAGGGATGAGGAGAGCAGAACACATACACACATGACAAACCAGCTGAGAATCTGTTCAGATGTTCAAGATGGTGGGCTTAGTCATAATGGGGCTGGAATGAGAAGCAAGAACATTCTTGGTCCAGGGCGGGATTGGTCACAAAGGGTTTGGTTTAGGCCCCGTGCGAAGGGGCCAACATGAATTAGCCAGGAGTTCTCTGAAACAATGATGTCAAATTTAAGACCGAGAAAGTAAAGGTATACTGAATAATGCTACCCACCAAAACATTACTAAGTCAGTGCATGTTTTGGAAGTAAACTTTTTTTAAAAAATTTTGTTTTTTTAAAGTAATCTCTAACCCCAAAGTGGATCTCAGACTGATGACTCTGAGATTAAGAGTCACATTCTCTATGGACTGAGCCAGCCAGCCGCCTCCAGAGGTAAACTTTTTGTGATGGCTCCACGTTTTATAAAATATTTTTTAATCCTTTGGTATTGTTATGGGAAGAAATCTGAATCAGACACCCTCACGCTAAAGGATTTCTTTGGTTCAGCAACTGTATCAGCCAGGGTGTGGTCAAAAATGGAAACCATACCCGTGATTTGAGTAGGATAGATTTAATATAAAGAATTGTTAACCAGACGTTGTTGATTAGATCACTAGAAGTATAGAAAGAGAACTCTACAGTACCATCCAGGGAGCAACTGCAGGAAGCCACTCCCACTCCCAAGCCCTGGAGAACAGGGAAAGAAACTGGAACCGTTAAAACTTGGAGGCTTGGAGGATTCCCTGGTGACTGGGACCCAGACCTCTGGGGGTGGGGGGGGCAGGCAGCTGGCTCATGCTGGCATCCCTTTGAGGGACACAATAAGGCTGGTTCTTCCAGGGTTGGAGAAATCGCAAGCAGAATTCAGTTGCTACTTCAGGAAGGCAAGGAAGTGTTGCTGAAGTGCTGCTCACAGGAACAGGAAGCAGACAAGAAGCCAAAAAGGAGCAGACAGGAAGGAGCAAGTCCCTTCTTCCTCCTCCAGTCTTGCAACTTCTTTCTAGTGCTCTCTTTGGCAAAGCCTAACATGGAACCAACTGGCAATACAAATATGAACCCAATACAGGGACGAATATGGCATCATCATCCCTTATCTTCAGCCTGAAGAGGAAGACAGACCTGGAAACTAGAAAGCACAATGAGTACATGTGATACCAGAAAACTGTCCAGGTTTAAAGGGAGCACTGATTAGAAATAATTCTTCTTAAAGAAGCAGACAGGAAAGACTTCCTAGATAATTCTTTGGCTGAGCCTTTAAAGGTGGGCTTAACAAAGGTCAGGTAGACATGGCCACTGAAAAGAACATTCCACACAGGAGCAGCCTGAACAAAGGAATGGGATGCTTTCAGAGATCATGAAAACAATTCATCCTGGCTGGACTGTGAGATAAGAAATGGGGGGCGTGATAAGAGATAAGGTTCATGAAGTAGGCAGGGGTCAGATCATGAAGACTTTTCTACCCCAGCCTAAGTATTTGAGCTTTGCTCCAGAAGCAGTGAAAGATTTAACCTATGCCAGTACCATTAACAGAATGGTGCTTATCAGAACTGGTAACCCTTGATTCATTATGGAAAATAGTCTATAGGAGACCAAAGGAGGCCAGTTAGGAGACGGTAATATTCCAGTTGTGCAGTGGTGAGAAACTGATTAATGGCAGCAGTAGGGATAGGGTAGTGGACACAGACAGGAAGAATACTAAGGGAGTGAAAATGAAAGAAGCAAGAATTGCAGTGAGGAAAAAACAGGCATCTGGGTTATTGGCTTAGGCCACTGGATAGATGGCGGTGTCATTCTCCAAGGTGGGAGGCTAGCGAGATTGTTGTGGGAGAAGGAAGAAATTAAGAGGATAATATCATGATGTAAGCTCTGTACACATGGCCTTAATCTTCCAAGTGATGAGAATATTATTATTTACAAGGTAGTTGAGTTGAACTCTTCTTTAATAGGACTCTACAATCCATTTAAAGATGACATCAGCTACTGCCTTCTTAAAGAGGTATTGCTCACTAAGAAGATGGAAATAGTTTAGCAATTCCAGGAAAGGTCTCTGAGATCGTTGATATTTACAGAAGATGTGTGCATCATTTCCCATATTAAATGTTTTCCCTTCTGTCCACATGATGATGTTGAGGCCTGTGTTGGCAATATGGAAGATGACAACAAAGATTGCCATGCGAATGGATTTGTCCTGGTGCTTCATAACTAATTCCTAAATGTGGTTTCTGACCTGAAATCTCCTCCTAAATAGATGTCCAGAAAAAATTTTTTGTAATATTTTACTTTGTGCCTGAAGTGAATTCAAATCTCAGATGATGATGTTATTGCTATTCTTAAATTTTGGGGAAGAATAGCTGTTGGATTTTAGTCGGTTACTGTCATGATTATGATTAGAGCCTATAGTTTTCTTTTTTTTCTTAACTTCTGTGTTGATATAGCAAATTACACATAGAAATCATAGAAAGCTAACACTACAATAGAATTGCTCTTTTTGAGATCTCTAGAAGACCTCCTTGCACTTGATCTCCTTTTTATTCATTCAAATTCTCTTCATTTAAATACAGTATTATTGCTTGAAAGGGAGAGAGGAGGAAATGCATGGGGTCTATAGATGTCCCAGAATCCACCAGGGGGCCATCTCATCTGTCTTTTCCATCTTCCTTTCTGACTTCCCTTCACATACATTTTCACCCACTCAACCACTCAGGACTACTCTCTCAGCAAAGCCCAGCTCAAAACCACCTCTTTCTCCTCCAGCTCCCCAAGCCCACAGCAATCCTTTAAGCTCCCACACCATTAGGACTATAACTTCTTTAACCCTTAAGTGTCAATTTTGGGCATGCTATAGCACATTTCCATGTGCATAACCTGTGTTCCTAAGTAGAGTATAAATCTTAGGAAGGCAGAGATTCTTTCATTTACCTCTTTATGTATTTTGTGCATATGTTGCTTCAATGATAACCTTGACCTCTCTGTTCTTCCAGGCTAAGTCCTAGAAGTCCCCAGATAGTTACTTCATAGGTACTCTCCGTCCTTCCCACTATTTACACTCATGCTTCCTTGTAGCTCTTATTGAATCCTGCCTCAGTACTCAGCTTGAGTAAGATGCTTTCTTTAATCACTCTGTTCATCTCATTTATTTCTCCTCATAGGTGAGACTCTTTTTAATTTGCACCATATTTATTAACTCTCTGTCTCCCAGCGATACAGCATGCACATCACAAGGCTACACACAGCCTTGATGAGTGGGATACATGAGGGCTCTGAGAAGGAAACCGGCTGCCATAAAAGTTAATATGTTTAGTTCATAATGAAAAAATCTTCCCCCCTACAACGGTAGCTTCGAAATTGGCATATTCACTTTATGATCTTGTTTATTAACCAAAATGATGCCTTGTTTGATCTCTGAAATTTGTTTAGGGTCATTAGGAAAGGACTCCAGGGTGTCACTCACTGAAAAATGCTGGCCTTGTACACAAACCTTGGAAATGAAGACTAAGAAAAATGCTGTTTTTATTTCCTCTAGGGTGTACTTTCTTGTCTCCACTCAGTTAGTATCTGAATATTTCTCATTTAGTTTGCATTTGCAGATTTTCCATGCATCTCTGCAAGACCGTATCAGTTTATCATCCCTGCTCTGGAGAAGTGGGGACAGTTACCGATGGTAGAGAGAGACTATTGGGGGATACAATGGTTCCTTAGAAAAGTCACCATCGGAACTGAGCTCCCAGACTACACTATTGAACATTATTTTCCTTTTTAGGTAGTTCCCTCTGCCCTAAAAACTGAGAAGGGAAGTATACTATCCTCCCTATCTTGTGAGCTGTCGAGAATGGAAAGAATTTGAAAAGGCAGCTGAGAAAATGTGAGAAAACCTGTTTTCTGATCACTATTCCTATCTCCTCAGGTGCTTTATCTCTGTTACCAAGGGTGAAAGGGAAAAATAGAATTTTTTACTAATTCTTCCTTACGTTGGCATGGCCAAAAAACCCCTACTCAACACCACTTTGCTGTCACAAACATGATATCTTACCTTTCCTTCTAACCTTGGCTTTTAGCAACAATATATGTTGAGGGAAATGAGATTTTTTTCCCCTCCATTTATATTTTAACTGAACATTGTCTCTGTGCCAGGGGGTGCGGTAGGAGATTATTGTCCAATAAGGATGTAAAGTTTGCACCATTAACTATGTTAGTGATGCCTTCTGGGCTACACCAACACCATTATCAATTTGTAGCTATTCAATGATGAGGCTGATTTTGTAAAATCCTGGGATGGTTTGAATTTCAGAGAAGGTTGATTCAGTGGCTCAGTGGCTTCCTGGATGACCGGATTTTTCTGTTTTTTTAAGGATAAGTACCACCATAAGGCTGTCTTCCCTCATGGTGTCAACATGGCTGTAGCATTCCAAGCTTCAAGTCCACACAGCACACCAAGCAGAAGAAAGTACTTTTCTTTCCAGGCATTTTAATAAAGGCTATGTGGCCATGTCTCAGCTGACTGGGGTTAGGCTGATGATGGGCTGTGCTGATTGGAACCTATGAACCTATCCCTGGGGCTCTGGATTGGATCAACTTCTCTGGATGTATTTCACCTGTTTATAGTACTCATTTCCTTTTTATTATATCCTGTCACTCCAGGCCAGGCTTTATCTTATCATGCCTGGTTACGCGAGAGTTTCTCACCTAAACTCAGAAATGTCTCTTCTTCATTCAGTCTATATTCACTTACTTAGGTGTTGTTTGCACTTCTGTTCTATGTTATCCCCTTTTCATCTTTATTCTTCTTCTTGACATGTCCTAAGATTCTATTTATGTTCCACTATTCTTTCCAGTACAGATTAGACCTTCTCTCCCTTACTGGCAGGATTACTCCTCAATCTCCTTTTTCCTCAGCAAGTATTCCTCAGCCACCTGCTAATTCCACCTTAGTACTCCCAAAACACACTCATCCACCTCTATTCACCCATCAAGATATAAAATCTCATGCCAGAAGACAGACAAATGGCACCAAGAGTAGACCTTCCATATTATAGACTTAAATGTGAACTGTGTTTATGCTTCAAAACTGGCTATGTTATGTTTCTTCCACTTTATTACCTTTGCACCTAAAACTTGACCAGTATTGGCTCAACATCTCCTTTCAACAAGTATGCAAATCAACAAAAACCCAGATGTTTGAATTTTGAATTCTGGAGCTTGAATGAAAACCACAAATCTGACAGTGAAACCTAGTCAATAAGAATAGAATGTAATGTGAGAGACTCTTGAATGCTGAGAACAAACTGAGGACTGATGGGTGTGGGGGGCAGGGGGGAGATGGGCATGGAGGAGGGCACTTGTGGGGATGAGCACTGGGTATTATATGGAAACCAACTTGACAATAAACTATTTGTAAAAAAAAAAAAAAAAAAAAAAAGAATAGAATGTAATGTAGGGTGTTTAAATTATCTTTGTATTCCAATAGCCCTCAGGAGTTGAGATGTTCATCTGATTCTCAAGATTGGAACTATCCCTCTTAGGGTCTTTGACTCCTCCAGGACTTGGTGATCAGACATTTTTCAAAACTTATCATTATTATTATTACATAGGAAATGCTCCATCCACATACTTTTCTGATTTTGGCTCACTTCAGTCAGTGAATTCTTCCCAAGAACACTTTCCCAAATCATTCCAAAAGCAGTTCTCTGAAAAATCTATTTTAGAGACATCGTTAGAAATGATAGAAGTCAAGGAACCTGTCAGAAAAAACAGATGGTTACATTCTGTGACAAACAAATGTTTTAAAAACTTCTTCTATTCAAAGCATGAACAGAAACTGGCCCAAACCCTAGTTGTTGCCGGGACCTCTGTCAGTTGGTTCTTTGCTAACACTGATATAAAAGATTTTGGTGTATTGTAAAAAAAATATTTATTAATCCATTAAGATACAATGTTGTCAAACAGGGACTTGAATGGATGGATGAGTGGAGAGACAGTTGGATGGACATGGCATAAAGCAAATAACCTAAAATATTAATGGTAGGATCTAGGTGGTGTATTTATGGATGCTCACTGTCTGATTCTTTCAACTTTTCCATATGTTCGAAATGTTTAAAAATGTAATGTTGGAGAAAAAACAGGATGCTCACCAATGAGATGATTCAGGTCAGCACATTAGTATATAGACATACCATAGAAAGATGCCTATAAGCAATGGGGAGAAATCTATATAAACACAGGCTTTATGGGGTAAGGTTGGCAGTCATTGGACGGAGGAGGAGAGAAGTTAACATCAGATAGTCTCTGTGAGAGACTATCAGGAGGCAGACAATAGAAACAGCCAGTGCAGGATAAATTCTATTCAATACCATTTCTTTTCCTACTATTAAATGCCCCTTTTCTGAATGTTCTGGCAAAAGGGAAGAGAAAGCCCTGACTCCTGTGTCAAGTGCTTTGCCTAAACTATCTCCTTTACTTTTTATAGCATTCATGAAACCACATTTTATAGTGTTTGTTTCCTTTTTGCCTACACAGCATCTGTTACTCCATTTGCAGGTAAAAGCACGCCAGTTTTCCTTGGGAGATGAACTCTCCATCACTGAATGTAGACTTGATGACCTATCCTACTGAATTAAAGGTGTGGAAAGTCAATAGCTAAAACATGGAAAGAGCCTAAGTGTCCATCAACAGATGAATGGATCAAGAAGATGTGGTTTATCTATACCATGGAATACTACATGGCAATGAGAAACAATGAAATCTGGCCACGTGTAGCAACATGGATGGGCCTTGAGGGTGTTATGCTGAGCGAAGTAAGTCAGGCAGAGAAGGACAAATATCATATGTTTGCACGTATAGGAGGATTAGGAGGAACTTGACGGAGGACCAAGGGGGAGAAGAAGGGCGGAAATGGTGGGGGAAAGGGAGAGAGGCAAACCATGAGAGACTCTTGAATGCTGACAAAAACTGAGGACTGATGGATGTGGGGGGGAGGGGGGGATGGGCATGGAGGAGGGCACTTGTGGGGATGAGCACTGAGTGTTATGTGGAAACTAATTTGACAATAAACTATTTGTAAAAAATAAAATAAAATAAAATAAAGGTGTGGAAAGTAACATGAGCAAGGCCAGGTAAACACCTTCTCCAGGAAATCTGAGTCTTGAGCAGTCAGCCATGAGGGGAGATGGTTGGAATGGACAACATGGAAGCCTTGAAGAATGCATTCCTTAATTGTTACTACCTTCCCAACTCCCTGGAATCCTGTCATTTGGATTGGCTAGTGTTGCTTCTGTTGCTTGCACACAAAGAACTCTAACTAGCAGAGGCAATGTAGTTCCCATTTCAGAAATAAGGAAACCTAAGCTCAGAAGGATTAAGTCTTTTGGCTCAGGTCACTATTTGATATTGATATGGGTCACCTATATTCAAAACCTGTCTTCTATACTTATCCTACCATGGTTTCTCAAATGCTGCAGACTGGATTCATATCTTGTCTAGCTAGGTAAGTTTGGGAAAGCTGTGTACCAATTTCTAAATGCCAATTTCCTCATCTCTAAAATGGGATAGCAATAGTCATTCATACCATAGAGTTGTGGTAAGGATAAAATAAGCTGATTTGTGTGAGATGTTTGGGCACAGTGCCTGGAGCAAAATAAGTGCTTAATAAATGTTAGTTGCTCTGATGATGATGGTATCAGTGTGGGTTCTAGCAAGAAAAAGGGGATAGTTGAAGGGATTAATAAAGGGACTACTTTCCAGCCAGTAAAGGCAAGGTTAAAAAAACCCAGAAAGGGTTAGGTGAAGGACCCCCAGGAGCCCCTAGAAACAACAGCAAGCTGTGGACAACGGCTGCCCAGCATGGACTGGGATCTCTGACTACATTTCTAAAACAGTGGCTGCGGCAGACGTAGTCTTCTGTAGCCCTGCAAGGAGGGAGGCAGGAAAGTAAACACCCTGCTCTTCCCCTCCCAGCTCACCCTCTAATCTCCTGCCAGTGCCTTAAATTGGCCAAACCGAGCCAGAAGCCAGAGGACAGGGAAGCCTGGTTGATGCTCTCTATAAAGGTCAGCTTCTCAGGACACAAGGCCAAGTGGAGAAAAGAGGAGACACACTTTCACATAGAGACACACTTTCACCTCAAGACACATTTCACCTCAGCATTCTTTGAGTAAAAAAAATAACTTACATCCCCAATACAGAGGACTCACAGCTACCATTCATTGTAGGGAATATGAATTCAGTCAAAATCCCACCTAAACCTCAGATGTCAGCCACTCCAGTGGCCTTTTACATAAGGTCGCAGAGAAATAGAGGGAAAAACCTAAAACATAGTTGCACAGTCCTGTTTCTGAGGCTAACGTGAGAACTAAGTTGAGAGGCATGGCTACCTTCACTACCACCAACTCTACATTCTCCAACCCCTCGACTAGATGGGGGTGCTTACATGCAAGAAAGTTTTAAGACTCTTTGGGGGTTCAGAGTTATTAGTCTTGTCTGCATCTGCCCAAATTCTCCCAGCCCATGTCTCAAAGATAGGCATGGGTTTTGTTTTGTTTTGTTTTTATTTTTTATTTATTTTTGAAGGAAAGAGTGAGTACAAGCAGAGGAGGGGCAAAGAGAGAGGAAGATACAGAATTTGAAGTGGACCCAGGCTCTGAGCTGTCGGCACAGAGCCTGATGCAAGACTCGAACTCACGAACAGTGAGATCATGACCTGAGCTGAAGTCGGACACTTAACCGACTGAGCCACCCAGGCGCTCCTAGGCATTGTTTTTAAAGCTGCCAGAGAGGTTTTCTAACTTTCTACTTATGTCCTCACTGTATCTTCAAAGCTTTTAATCAGTACTTTTATCTGTGTACATTATTTAGGACTGACAGAAAAAGCCAACTCACCCCATTGTCTTGAAAATTACCATTGTCATCCTAGCACCTAAGGACCAGAGCTAAATGATTTTTTAATACCTTGCCCGCCACCTGCATGGCATCCCAATCTCCATTACTAATAATAATTTTAATAACATAGTATGCATTATGCAGATTCCATTTTCCTACAGCAAGAAAGTTCTGTGTTCTGGGGCGCCTGGGTGGCTCCGTAGGTTAAGTGTCAGACTCTTGGTTTCTGCTCAGGTCATGATCTCACGGTCCATGGGTTTGAGCCCCACATCTGGTTCTGCGGCTGACAGCATGGAAACTGCTTTGGGATTTTCAATCTCTCTCTCTCTGTCTCTATCTCTTTCTCTTTCTCTGCTCCTCCCCCACTTGCACTGTCTCCATCTCTGTCAAAATAAATAAATAAACTTAAAAAAAGGAGAAGAAAGTTCTGTGTTCTCATCAAATGTGTTAGCAACCTGTATCGGTTTCCTATTGCTACTATATAACAAATTACCATGAACTAATTGACTTAAAACAACACATGTTTATTATCTTACAACTCTGTAAGTCAAAAATCTGAGATGGATCTCACTGGACTAAAATCAAAGTATCAGCAGGGCTGTATTCTTGCTGAAGACTTGGGAAGGATCTGTTTCCATGGCTCTTCCATTTCCAGAGGCTGCCTGCATTTCATGGCTCATGACTCCCTTCCATGTTCAAAGTCAGAAATGGCTGGTCATTCTTTCTTACATCACACCACTCTGACATTGATTCTTCTTCTGCCTTCCTCTTCCACTTTCAGGATCCTTATGATTCCATTCAGCCCACCTGGATAATCCAGAATAATCTTCTTTCTTGAGGCCAGCTGATTGGCAACCTTAATTCTATCTGCCACCTTAATTCCCCTTTACCACCCAACATATTCACAGACCCCAGGGATTAAGATGTGGACATTTTGGGGAGGACGTTCCTCTGCCTCCCACACAACACAATCCCCATATACAGTTTTGGAGATCTAGTTCTTGAGGCCATGCATAGTGGGGTCACTGCCTCAGTCTGGGTCCTGTCAGAAAAGAAATGACACATTTAGAAGCAGTGATCGGGGGCACCTGGGTGGCTCAGTCAGTTAAACATGCTACTTCAGCTCAGGTCATGATCTCACAGTTCGTGAGTTCGAGCCCTGCATCCGGCTGTGTGCTGACAGCTAGGAGCCTGGAGCCTGCTTCCAATTCTGTCTATCCCTCTCTCTCTGCCACTCTCCCACTCATTCTGTCTCTCTCTCTCAAAAATAAATAAACACTAAAAAATTAAAAAAAAACAAAAGCCAAATTGGAAATATTTAATAAAGAGGCAATTTACAAAGATGTGGGCAGGGTTAAAGGAAATCAACAAGGGATAATAAAGCTCCCTTAGACAATAATAACAGAAAGGGGCAAGCATTGGAGGAAGCAGTTATCAAAACCAGGTAAGGGCAGTGGCCTTTGGTAGACAAGCACAGCCAGTGCCAAATCATGGCCCAGGAGGGAAGGAGCCAGGGGAATAAACACCCTAATCTCTCTTTGCTTTCACCCTTTGATCTCCTCCTAGAACTGCCCATTGGCTAACCCTGCCCAATCCAGAAGACAAGGGAGCAAGGTTGATGTGGCCAATAAAAGTCAGTATCTCAGGACACAAAGCAGATGGAGAAAGGTAAATAAGTTGTCTGTAGCGGCAGACTCTACACACATATTATTTAGTTACATACATAATTCTTACTGAAGGAGAAATGGAATCTTCCACCTAGCAGGGCATTTGTATTTTAAAATAGCCAGTTTAGCCCAAATTAATCTACAGGTGGAATTTATGGGGAACTATTTTTGAGCTGCAAGGCCTAAAGGAAGTTATATGTATGAAATTACACTATAGGATGTATATATTATACAATTAATAAAAATAAAGAGGTACCATATATACATATATACACAGAACTATATGGACCAGGGAGGATCTCACTGGGTCACAGTGAGGACAGCACTGATCCAAAGGGTTTAGCCATGAAAGAATCATAATTTCCTATCATTTCATCAGGATTTTATGAGTAAACATAGTGGTGATCACCATCGCTTCCTGGACAAATTGTTAGTCTGCCAGGGCGTGTAGCTTATACATCACTTTTCATCTTGCCAGTGGTTACCCAGACGCCATTTTTCGAGTAACTACGATGAAGATATAGGTCCAAAGGGTAGGGAAAGCAAAGAAACCATTATTTGTGTGTCAGTCACTCACATGCTATGTTCATGAAAAAATCACAAAGCAAACAAATAAAAGCCACCAGCCTGGCTAAATACAGGTTCAGGGGAAAGAGTTTCCTTCACCATGGAGAAGTTTCTAGTGAAAGAGAGACACAGTTATAGAGGAAAGTGCATTTTAGCAAATGGGGAAAACTTCCAAGGAAAACTCAATGCTGAAGAAATTCTTTTTCCTTCCTCAAAACACAGAGGGCTATAAATTCCTACCTCTGAAATGTCTGGAAGGAAAGGACCTCACAGAGAGCAGTTGCTCTCTTTTTCAAAGTGAAGCTCAGGCAGAACTGCACTTCCAAGGCTCTGCATTACATTTGTCTATAGAATAGTTTCATAGGTAAAGAAATAGTGAGAGCATTGAGACATACAGTCTTATGTATACAGACCTCAACAGAGGTCAAGGTAATCTTCTTCACTTGATTTTTTTTAAAAAGGTTAAAAACAATACATGCCTCTTATTCTGAAATCAGATGCCAATTTTAAGCAGTACAGAATAATATAAAGTGAAAAGCAAAATTTTCCTTTTCTTCTCTCTTTCCTTTCCTCCTTCTTTCCCTTTCTCCCCTCACGTTCGTGTGTGTGTGTCTGTGTGTGTGTGTGTGTGTGTGTCTGTGTCTGTGTGTCTGTGTGCGTGTGTATCCATCTATCTTTCTCCAGCCACTTACACACAGATTTTGAGGGACAGCTAGCAGTCTGTCAAACACACTTTAGCAAAGAAGGAATTTACAGAAGCTTATTGGGTAGCTCACGAGATTATCAGGAGGGCTTGAGAACCAGGCACAGAAAAGCAGGAAAACACCCAAGGTTTCCCAGGCAGCTGTGGGCACATCCAACTTCATGCCCTAGTAATGGCCCATGAAGCTGATGCTACTGCCAGTGCCACGCCTGGATACCTGTTACAAAAATATGTCTGAAAGTGCCCTCACTGGACACTGAACTCCTCTCGTTGCATTTTCTACTCCTCTACTGTTGTACAAATAGTCACTGCTCTTTCTGTATCGTCACATCACAACCTTCCTATCTGCAGTGAGTTGGATTGACGAGACTCCATCTGACTGGCTGAATCACAGTTTCCAGAGCGTAAGGATAGAGGATGTTTGGTTACTAGGGTGGGTGGCAGGATGGTGCCACTGCCAAGAGTCACACGATAGAAATCTCAAATTGGAAGGAAGTTTGGATGCTGAGCAGTTCAAGACAGACAAACACCTGTTACACACACCCTCCTTTTAGCGGACAAGTTGTCAAGACATCCAGCTCACATCTTCCCCAGGTAGCAACCCTAAGAGAGAGAACATCTCTCTTACAATATCCATGGATTAAACTCAGGAAATATTCTGACTCTGTTTGGGTGCTCATTCCTGCACCAGTCACTGAAGTCCTTGGAGTAGAATATTTTGATTGGCTCAGCCTGGACAAGCATGCCCACATTTGTGACTGGGAGTAGCTAGGCACCACAACTGAAAACCATTCATAGCCCAGGGGGTGAGCAGAAGATGGTTGTTGCAAAGAAGATACACTGAAGATAGAAACATAATGTACATTTTAGGAGGTCTCATGGTGATTTGGTCCATAATTTGACTCTCATTTCTTTTTGTTAAAAGCTTTTATTTATTTATTTATTTATTTATTTATTTACTTATTTACTTATTTGGTTACTTACTTACTTACTTATTAGAGAGATGGCAAGAATGAGGAAGAAGGGCAGAAAGAGAGGGCAAGAGAATCTTAAGCAGGATCCACACCCAGCACAGAGCCCAGTGTGGGGCTCAATCTTAGGATAGAGAGATCATGACCTGAGCTGAAAGCAAGAGTCCAACACAAAACCGATTTCACCACCCCAGGCACCTTTCTCATTTCTTTTCTTTTTTTTTTTTAAATTCAGTTATTATACTTTCCTTTCTCAGTCATCTGAATATCATCACAAAATCTCAGATGCTGTCATTAATGGATCTCAGATTTCATTAGGTTGCTCTTTAAAATGATAGATAAGACTTGAGCCATGATAGAACAGCTGGTGTGGAATTAACCCTCCTTCCATAAACAACTAAAACTGTACAAAACGTATAAGACAACTGTTGTCAAGTACTGAGCAACAGTCAGCACAAGTCTATAGTCCTTGAGACCAGGAAAAGCTCACAAGGTGATCCCTATGGTTGGCATCTCTCTCTGCGTGGAGACAACTTCAGAGTTTGGAGATGCTGAACTAGTTAGGATCTTTAAGACAAAGCAAGACACTAAGTATGCAGGAGTTACACAGGAGTTAGGCTCAAAAGTCTTGACCTTGGCTAAGGACTAGGCCTTTCATGTTTTGGGTAAGAGCATGCTAGATTTACCAGAGAGTGGCTTCTATGAAAGTGGGAGAAAGGGATCTTAGAGATAAAGCTGGGAAATGTTAGTGTGCCAGCCCAGCCAGAGAGTAAAGGCCTCGTTAACACCCTGGGTATCCAGCCAACACACCAGAAACACCATGTTTAACAGTAAGGATCATGATGTAGCAAGGCCTACAACAGACTCAGTAACAAGACCTAAAAGCGAGGCTTCTGATTGGTAGAGCCATCAGAGTTTGGAAGCTGACTCTACCCAGATTATAGAGTCTTAGAAAACACCAGCACTTTCCACGTATTTGCCATAACAAAGCATAAAACAAGTCTACATAGATTTAAGGTGCTCAGCAAACAATTGGATTATCTCTTGGAACAAAAATCAACACTCTTCAGAGGAAGATTATAGAAAGTAAAAATTGACTACAAGATGGTCCAAATATTTGATTTGCAAACAAAAACTTAATGCAGCCATCATAAATATTTTTAAAGATTTAAAATACAATATCATCTCAGTGAGCTATCAGATAGGGAATCTCAACAGAGGAGTGAAAACTATTTTTTAAAAAACATAAGGGGCACCTGGGTGGCTCAGTTGGTTAAGTGTCTGATTTCGGCTCAGGTCATGATCTCATGGTTCGTGGATTCAAGCCCCGTGTCGGGCTCTGTGCTGACAGCTAGCTCAGAGCCTGGAGCCTGCTTCAGATTCTGTATCTCCCTCTCTCTCTGAGCCTCCCCTGCTCACACTGCCTCTCTCTCTCTCTCTCTCTCAGAAATAAATAAAACATTTAAAAAATTAAAAAATAAAAAATAAAAAACATAAGAATTCTAGAACTACAATGCACAACAATTTAAATGAAAAGTTGACTGGAAAGGATTCATACCTGAATGGAGATGACAGAAGAAATAAACGGTGAACTTGAAGATCAAGTAATATAAATGATCAATTAATAATATTAACTACAAATATTTCTAAAAATGAAATCTCAGAGGTGTGTAGGATAATAGAAAACAGTCTGAGATATATGTAATTCAAATGCCAGAAAGAAAAGAAAGTGAATAAGGTACATAAAAATATTTTGTAAAGTAATGGTTCACACTTTCCTAGATTTGGTGATTAGCTGACTTACAGATCCCATA
Source organism: Hyaena hyaena (assembly GCF_003009895.1). Lineage (NCBI taxonomy): Eukaryota > Metazoa > Chordata > Mammalia > Carnivora > Hyaenidae > Hyaena > Hyaena hyaena. Next base: position 1,094,236 of record NW_024081213.1, on the reverse strand, counting down.
GGCATAGTCCATTCCCATCAGGATTCTGATTACTAAGCAGGTAAAGAAAACCACATGTAGACACATGTGATGCGGAAACACATCATAGTCCAACTACTGGGTCTGATCTGTGAAAAGGTGAATCTAATGAATAGTGTCAGATGATAGACCAGTGCTTCTGTGGGTCTGGGAGTGGAGGGAGAAGGATGACTGGAAAGAACCATCAGAGAACTTTTGGAATGATGTTCTATGCATTGACCATGAGGGTGGCTGATGGCTTTAAGTGTTTGTCAAAACTCATCACGCTGTATTCTTAAAGTGTGTACATCTTCTTATATGCAGATTATTTCTAACTGAAGTTGGCTTAAAAAACTAGAGGTAATAATCAAGATAACACTTCAATCTAATTTCTTTTCTGTCTTATTTTCATGCCTTTAGTCTATTTTTAGTCAGAGAATTCTGATTTTTGTTCCTTCCTGCAAAAGAATAAACTGGCCCACAATGAAAATGTTAAACACAAATGACAATGTCATTTGCCTTTCCCTCCGTCTAATAACAGACCTCTGCTCATCAAATTCACTTACACAAAATAACCCCAACTACAGGGGCGCCCGAGGGGCTCAGTCAGTTAATTGTCCTACTCTTGGTTTCTACTCAGGTCATGCTCTCGTGGTTGCTGAGTTTGAGCCCCACATAGGGTTCTGTGCTGACAGTGTGGAGCCTGCTTGGGATTCTCTGTCTATCCGTCTCTCTCTTTCTCTCAAAATAAATAAATACACTTAGGGGCGCATGGGTGGCTTTGTCGGTTAAGCGTCCGACTTTCGCTTAGGTCATGATTTCGCAGTTCGTGGGTTCGAGCCCCGCGTCGGGCTCTGTGCTGACTGCCAGCTCAGAGCCTGGAGCCTGTTTCAGAGTCTGTGACTCCCTCTCTCTCTGACCCTCCCCTGCTCACGCTGTCTCTCTCTCTCTCTCCTAGAAATAAATTTAAAAAATATTTTAAAAAATAAATAAAAATAAAAAAGAAGAAAAAACAAACAAATAAATAAATGCACTTAAAGAAAAAACCGAACTACACACCTTCTGCCACTCAATATTTAATCTCTTTTATAAAAATGTTTTAATATTTATTTATTTTTGAAGGAGAGAGAGACAGAGCATGAGTGGGGGAGGGGCAGAGAGAGCCACCCACAGAAGCTGAAGCAGGCTCCGGGCTCTGAGCTGTCAGCATAGAGCCCAACATGGAGCTAGAACTCATGAGCCGTAAGATCATGACCTGAGCTAAAGTCAGATGCTTAACTGACTGAGCCACCCAGGTGCCCCAATATTTAATCTCTTAATAAAATGGCACTGTTTCTGCGTCTATCCATTGACTATTACATTTTATTGTTACTATATGTTAAAATGCAGATTACATAAACTTCTACTTTTTAAATATTCATACACTATAAATGAATATGAAAGTGCTGTTAAAACCAACATGTTGTGTTTATAATTTGCCATTTAGTTTCTTGCTTAATTATTTAAAAAATTAAAACTTCAATATTTTGGAAGTGATGCAAAATTTCAACTTATGTTTTAAACGTGTGCTGAGAATTTTATCCAATACAGACAGATTTTAGGTTTCTATGGGAATAAAATGCTTTAAATTACTTAACAGATATGATTGTTTGGAATTAGTCCTTCCCTTCCAAAGAAATGCTTTAGTTGTAGATGAAGACAGATTCTGGTTGAGGTTTTGTGATATAAAATTAATGAGTAGCAAAATGCTAGAAAAAGGCAGAAGAGATATAGTCTCAGTGAACAAAACAATAGGAGAAACAAAATCTGTGAAGTTATTTTGGTCAGTTTTACTACATACACTTAAAAAATATTTTTTAACTTTATTTATTTATTTTGAGAGAAAGAGAAAGAGAGAGAGAGAGAGACAGCATGAGTGGGGTAGGGGCAGAGAGAGGGAGAGACAGAATCCCAAGCAGGCTCCACACTGTCAGTGCAGAGCCTGATGTGGGGCTCAAACTCATGAACCATGAAATCAGGACGTGAGCTGAAATCAAGGGTCAGAAATATCTGACTAAGCCCCCCAGGTGCCTCAGTAAAATATATATATATATATATATATATATATATATATTAAAAGATGAATGTATAGGGATAAAACAAGATGATATAAACAGAGAAGATTGGGGGCACCTGGGTGGTTCAGTTGGTTGAGCGTCCATCTTTGGCTCAGGTCATGATCTCACCGTCTGTGAGTTCGAGCATTGGGCTCTGTGTTGACAGCTCAGAGCCTGGAGCTTGTTTCAGATTCTATGTCTCCCTCTCTCTCTGCCTCTTCCCCCACTCATGCTCTGTGTCTCTTGCTCTCAAAAATAAATTAAGAAAGAAAACGTAAACAGAGAAGAATAGTATATTTGATAAAGTATCACTGAGGAAAAGAGCTTTTAGATTAATGAATACACAGCGGGACAATGAAGAGAAACTCAAACCACAAGCTTACCATAGACCAGAGGGTCTTTTTCAGTCTAGAATTTGGAACTGGCACAAAGACTTTCAATCCTGGTTCCATTGCTTAATACCTATTTGATCCCCCTAAGGCTCAGTTTTATGTTTGAAAAACAGCTCTAATGATGGTCCTTGCCTTCGAGGATCATTGTGAAAATTAAATGAGATAATATACGCAAATTTCCTAACATGGGACATGCCACATAGGCACATCCCTCAACAGCAGACTAAAAGAGAATGACCAGTATTTGTCTCATAGATTAAATCTTGGTAGCGGGTGTGGTAAAGGATTCTCTTTCTGGCTCTTACAAACCTGCAAAAACCAAGTTTATGGAAAGGACATCTGTCGTTGTGCTAGTCATGCTTCAAGTGGCCCAAGCGCCCCAGAGGGCAGCTTATACTCTAGATGTCTGAAAAGCCTGAAGAGAGAACTAAATAAGAAATAGGTTTGAGACCTGGATGATGTCCAGGTCAGTGGCTATAGGATATTCTTCTAATTGTTTTGTCACTACAAATTGAATGCCCACAATATGCCAATGTTTGCGCACTTTGATTTAGGACATGAAATAAGAATTTGATTATGGCAGGTGGTTCAAAATGGCGACCTCTTAAGAGTCAAAACTTGTGTCTCCTTAAGAAATGTGCCAGTTTCTTATTCATTCTGGAATATTGCTGGAGGGGGTTGGGGAAGGTGAGATAGAGGGACAGACTGAGAGGAAGAAGCAGACATAGGAGCTACATAACCTGCCCCACTGAAGGGACAAAAAAACCTAAAGGGGTTAAAATCTACATGATATAATATTCCTATGGCAACCACTATTGCCTTAGACAATACAAGATTTAAGGGTTTCAGTTTTTACCAAAATAATGATTGTGTGTGGTAAAAATCAAATAACAAAGAATTCACAAAACTTGATATTTCTCCAGCCACCTCTTGATATATTGCCATCTCTTTGCCTTGTTTCTCTTTTTAATTCTTTATCTAGTGATTTCCACAAGTGTAGTTACTATAATTATAACTCTGTATTCTTATTATTATTTATACTTATGATCAATTAATGCATAAGAAATGAAAATTTACCTCCCATTAACCTCTCCTTTTCCATCCTCTTTCCAATATTTAGTATTCATATTATTTTTAATTCTTCCATTAGTCACTTGTGCAATATGAATTAATCATTTGTTTCCATTGATTTTCTACTGAGTCATTCCAATTGGGAAAATGGCCTTACCCTTCCTTTCCATATTGTCCCCACCCCCACTGCCATCTATCAGCTCTGTTATTATTTTACATTGTCATATATTTATTCATACTTACATTTTGTCCTAAAATTTCACCAAAATTCCTGCTTTGTTTGTGGATTGACTCTGAATTTAAAAATGAATAAACAGTATTTGCATTAGTATAACAATGGAAAGATTGTCTACTGCTTGGCAAAGCAGTTATATGAGGGTTAGTTTTCACTTTCTATAGGTTTCATAGTGCCAGGTTTGAGCCACTTCAAAGAAGCTCTTTCTTTCTTTTTTTTTAATGTTTTTTTTTATTTATTTCTAGGGGAGAGAGAGAGAGAGACAGCGTGAGCAGGGGAGGGTCAGAGAGAGAGGGAGATACAGACTGAAACAGGCTCCAGGCTCTGAGCTGGCTGTCAGCACAGAGCCCGACGCGGGGCTCGAACCCACAAACCGCGAGATCATGACCTAAGTGAAAGTCGGACGCTTAACCGACTAAGCCATCCGGGGGGGGCCCCTAAAGAAGCTCTTTCTAGCATCAAAGCCAAAGAGATTTCCCTTTTTCCATTATGTCATTTGCCTAAATTGACGCCACATTTTGGATTCCATCTTATTGCACAACACTTTTCTTATAGTCTTTTGCTTTTCTTAGAGTTGTTTTTGCCCTCTCTTATTTGATAAGAGGTTGGCATTTCAGCCTTTTATTAATATTCTCAATTAATGTCATTTTTAATCACATATTTTATTCCACAAGATTTCCCTCCTGGTCCCATCTGGCCTCTTGCTCCAGTGAGGACTGGGGTCCTTGCTGCTACAAACATCACCCTGAAAATCCCCATCATTGTTTTAACTTGTTTGGATAGACTGTTTCTTGAATCCTATGTCTTCCATCTTCTTTTTTTTTTTTTTCCTTTTTAAGTTTTATTTATTTGAGGGACAGAGTGAGTGTGCGTGGGAGGCAGAGAAAGAGACAGAGAGAAGGAGAGAGAGAATCCCAAGCAGGCTCCACACTGTGAGCACAGAGCTGGATGCGGGGCTCAAACTCACAAACTGTGAGATCATGGCCTGAGCTGAAACCAGGGGTCGAAGGCTCAACTGACTGAGGCGCCCTTCCTTTTATTTTTATCCCAATTACCTGGAGCACATCCTTTAGTAACTAAGACAAATTGTTTGCAAATTACATTTCCTGAGTGCTTTCATGCTGAAATCTTGTTTCATTATTGGCCAGAGTTTGGGGATATAAATAATTTTCTTTAACATCTTTAAAGCACTATATCTTTTGTTTTCTAACCTCCAGACTTACTCTGTAGAAGTCTTATGGCGTTCGGATTCCTGTTCCCTTGCACGTGAACTGTTGTATCTCTCTGAAAGCTTTGGGGGAATATTCTCTTTTGAGTGTTCGGTGATTTTATGAAGATGTATCCAGGTGGAGGTCATTTTGTAATCCATTGTGGGGAAGGCTCTACCTCGTTTTCAGTTCTAGGAATTTCTCTTTGTAATATAATTTCCTTTCTTATCTCCCTCCTTTTTTTCTGAAGCTTTAATTAATAAAATAATGGCTTTCCTGTATTACTATTTGAATGCCTCCTTTTAAAATTTTACATATTTTATATTTTCAATCTCTTTGACCTGTTCTGCCTTTCAGGAGGTGTTCTCAACTTTAATTTTCAATCTTTCCATTGAATGTCTAGTTTCAGTCATCATTCAGCCACCGGGAGCTCTTTATTCTTCTCCGATTGTTCCATTTTGGAGCCCACGGATGGCAGCTATGGAGGTACACCCATCAGATCTCCCTCCGGGTAGAACCTGCTCGAAGTGTTAAGGTTGACTGAGCGCCTACAGGTGCAGTACCTCTGGGATCCACTGCACCATCCACCGGAGCCTTCACTCACTGGAAGCTCCCAGGCGATGACTGAGCTTGGTGGGGACCCCAGAGCATTTCTGCCAGTAACCCAGGGGGCTGGCTGAGACGTTCTCAGATGGCCCTGTAGTCTGAAGCCCTTCTCCTCTCCTTTGAAAGCTGTTAGACCTGCATCACAGACTAAAGGCTCCTCTTCCTGTCCCCTCTCCCCTTTATCTTTCATGGGCAGTAACCCCCAATACATCTCTCCTACTTGTTACTTTATCTTGGCTTTTGCTTCCCAGAAGACTAGAACTGACAGAGCATCCCATCCTTTCTTTACGAATCTACAATCTTCTCTCACCTCTTTTAACATCTTTTGCTTGTTCTTTCAACACCCAACACATGTAACAGGATACATTTTGCCTGATATAGTGACCTGGTAAGGTCAAATCACATTGCAGTAAAACTGAAATGAATTAGGGGAAAAAATGGCATCAACACATCAAAAAAAGGAATGAGGGAAGCTAGATGCAGCTACCCCGCCCCCCATGTTTTCAGAGGAGGCAAAATTTTTAATAATTCTAATAGTTGAAATAACATAGCAATAGTATATGAAAGTATGGTCCTGTTCCATCTGCTCCTACACAAAAATTTCAGACTTTGTGGCAAGATGTGCTCCTACCTCATTCAAATAATCAATGTCAGGGGTCATGCAGGGCCTTGAACTTCTAGTTATCTTCAGACTCGTCCAGACTTGTCTTGCTACTACATTTTTGGATGTTGAAGGCCGAGGCCATCTCTTCTCTTCAGTGCTCTTACTGTTGTAAAAGCAGGTGCTGATTACTGTATGCTCATTGTACCAGCTGAGCTGGTAAACACTTTGTATGCATTGTTTTATTTAATCCATGCAAACAATCCAGTTTTACAGATGGAAACACTGAATGTCCACGAGGCTGTGAAAGTGACCCGTGTCCCCCAGCTTAGGAGGTTAGGAGGAGACACACATCCGCCTGCCCCAGAATTGACGTTCTCAGTCACACCCATAAACTGCCTCTACCTATGCATGACACATACAGGAGCCATAGTAGCTTAAGCTACATATAAAATAGGTTATATAAACCTCATTTTAAAAATGTTTTTTGAAGTTTTATTTATTTTTGAGAGAGAGAGAGACAGAGTGTGAGCGGGTAGGGGTAGAGAGAGACACACACAGAATCTGAAGCAGGTTCCAGGCTCTGAGCTGTCAGCACAGACCCCGATGCAGGGCTCAAACATAGAGACCGCCAGGTCGTGACCTGAGCTGAAGTCGGTCGCTTAACCAATTGAGCCACCAAGGCGCCCCAAAAACCTCATTTAATGTCATGTGATACGTATTCTATACTTGTGATGGGAAATGAATGTGCAGAGCCAAGGAAGTTGTATACAGTTTGAAACACACTGTTTGTCAATATCTAATCTTATGTCATTTGAAATTCCCTGACCCTTTGGAGCGCTAATAAAAAGTAGCTTTTTAATCTTTGAAATACAAATGCTGGTCAGGAGACAGAACCTTTTTTTACTTTTCCCTCTTCTGTTGTTTAGGGCCTCTGTGGGAGGGATGGTAATGTTAACATATGCATGCTTGCTCTCTTAGAGAAAATCATCTCTTTATTTACCTGAGCTTCTCCTCATGCCCCTGGAGAAGTAATTAAACCAAATCATTGACCTCTTCTGGAGTAGCTTATGAGCCATTTTTTGTTAAGTGAAAGAAAGTGTTTGGAAAAAGAAACTGCCATTGGTCCAGAATCAGAAGAAGTAAGTTTATACAGAAAATATGCACAGGAGATTTGGTGGCATCTTTTGTGGTCTCTTTTTTCCCTAATATTCAGAAACATGAACTTTTATAACAACAAATGCCGTCCCTTTTGTTCTTGGAATCCCTTTGTGCATTGCACGTAGCTCACGAGGGATTGCACATCGTGAAAATTACAACTTTGCATGTTTATTATAGGTTTATTCTAAGGTTAGGATTTGCCCAAGATTTGAATATGTGACTCCCCTCCCTCTCCTGAGAAGAGTATAGGTGTTTGGAGGCAAAATTCCATTTGCTTTTCCTCCTCATCTTTTCTAGTCACCAGTCCATATGGCCATAACCTGTGTATTCACTTCCCTTAACTCATCCCTTCAGGAATTACCAGAGATTAGTAACCATAATCCCAGAGTATAAGGTGGCAATCCCAATCGTTAGAACTGAGCTGTGACATGGACAAGGGACTTGCATAAGAAAGATGTTTGGAAATTAAGGCTGGCTAGTTCCTAGGTACTGTTTCAGTTGATGGCCAATCTAAGAGTCTATGGAAAGCATGATGAGCTGATGCTCTTCTGACTCCAGTTGCTAATGCTTAGCTTGTCTGTTTGAAAGTGTCATGTCCCCTGACCCAGAGCCCATTGAGGTACTTGCTTTTCTCAACCCTGACTTAATGCAAGCAAGACTTTAAAGTTTTAAAACATTTTGTAGAGTGCCTGGGTGGCTCAGTGGGTTAAGCGTCTGACTTCGGCTCAGGTCACGATCTCCTGGTTCATGGGTTCAAGCCCCACTTCAAGCTCTGTGCTGACAGCTCAGAGCCTGGAGCCTGCTTCTGATTCTGTGTCTCCCTCTCTGTCTCCCCCTCCCCCACTCTGTTTCTGTCTCTCTCTCAAAAATAAATAATACATTTTAAAACATTTTTTAAACTTTTTTTTGAAAGATGGAATTGATCTGAAGGATGAGGAGACAGTTGCTTAATGATCTGAAGTTCGTTCATTCTACAAATATTTATCAAGTAGTTACTGCTTTAAATGTCTGTACTGGATGCCAGTGATATGATGGAATAAGACAGACATCACTAATAAGGTCACTACCATCATGGAGTAATGGCAGACAGATCATCATTTAAATACACATGAATTAGGATTATTGTAGATCATACAAAGGCAAGATCTAGAGAGCTATGAGGAGATCTACAGGATGAGCAAGAGAGGGAAGCAATATCACTTAGGCGAGACAAGGAAATCTTCTTTGAGAAGTTGGCACTTAGGCTGACGTGAGCTGGAGTTAGCCAGGGGAAGAGTGTGGGACAAGCAGTCCAGCCTGAGTGAAAGCGCAGAGGTGAGAAGGAACCAGAAAGTCGGTGTGAGTTCAGGGCAGAGTCTGAAGTTCTTCTGGGGTCCCAGAATCTCTGAAGAGTAGAGACTTCTATGACCACAGAGAGCTCAACCTGTTACGGAACACCTGCATTTCACACAATCCTGGACATGCAGTAAATGAGCAGCCGTTTGTCAAAGTGCCATAAGCATAGACAGCTCAGCACAGTGGAGAAACATGAGTTCCCTCCTACAGACACACCTGCATTCCTACCAAATGAGGTCCATACAAGAGTATTCATGGCAACATTGTCCTAGCAAAACACTAAAAGCAACCCAGTGTCTCTCAGTAAGAGACTGGTCAAGATAGCACCATACAATGGAATAATAATGCCTCTGAAAAAAGAATGATAAGTTTCTGTCTTTCTCAAATGAAAACATCTCCAAACATATAATATTAAGTGAAAAAGTAAGATCCAGAAAAATGTGTGCCCAGTGCTACCACTTATAATTAAAAAGGAGAAAAAGGTAAAGAATAGTCAAGAGAATGGGAAGACATACCACAGACAGGGAGAAAATATTTGCAAAAGATATATTTGATAGAGGACTGTTATCCAATATATATATAGAACTTTAAAAACTCAACAATAAGAAAATGAGCAATCCAATTAAAAAATGGGCAAAAGATCTGAACAAACATATCACTGATACAGATATGTTAAGTGCCAAGGAAGCATATGAAAAGATTTTCAATATCATACGTCATTAGGGAATTGCAAATTTAAACAATAATTAACAGGGTCATATAACAAATTAGAATGCTTAAAATACAAGAAGTAGATTTCCACAAAAAAATTGCAACAAGAGTTTGTCGTAAGCATCATATATTTTAGATGAGGTATGCTGTGAATGTATTTCCAGTAAGAATCCTGTCCCTTTGCTGTTTTCCTTTGGCATCTGACTACTTAAAAAATAAATAAGTAAATTAAACAATAGCCAGATACCACTACCCATCTGTTAGAGTGGCCAAAATCCAAATCTTTGACAATACCTGATGCTGATAAGATGTAGAGCAACCGAACTGTCATTCATTGTTGGTCAGAATGGAAAATGGAACAGCTACTTTGGAAGAAATTTTGTCAATTTCTTATAAAACGAAATACATTCTTACCATATATGTCATCCAGCAATTTCCTTCCTTGGCATTTACTCAAATGAGCTGAAAACTTACATCCACACAAAAACCTGCACACAATGCTTATAACAACTTCATTCTTAATTGCCCAAACCTGGAGGTAACCAAGGTATGAATGGCTAAATAAACTGTGGTCTATCTAGACAATAGAATATGATTCAGCACTTAAAATAAATGAGCTGTCAAGCCATGAAAAGACATGGAAGAAACTTGAATGCATATTACTAAGTGAAAGAAGCCAATCTCAAAAGGCTGCATCCTGTATGATCCTAACTATATAATATCCTAGAAAAGGGGAATCTATGGAAACAGTAAGAATATCAGGGGTTGGGGGAAGGGAGAAATGACTAGGCAGAGCACAGGGAATTTGGGGGGCAGTGAAACTATTATGTGTGGTATTATTGTAATGGTCACCATGTCATTATAAATTCATCCAAACCCATAGAACATTCAACACCAAGAGTGAACCCTAATATCAACTATGGCTGGTAACTTTGATTATCAACTTTGGTTGATAATGATGTGTCAATGTTGGTCCATCAGTTGTAACAAATGTACCACAGCGGTGGGGGGTGTTGACAATGGAAGAGGCTGTGCATATGGGGAACAGGCAGTGTATGGGAACTCTCTGTACTCTCTAAAGTCTATTTTTGGGACACCCAAGTGGCTCGGTGGGTTAAGCACCCGACTCTTGAAGGGTACTCCAGAATCACACAACCCATGCTTTGTGACATTGAGTCCCACACCGGGCTCCACACTGTCAGCGCAGAACCTGCTTGGGATTCTCTCTCTCTCTCTGTCTCTCTGTCTCTCTCTGTCTCTCTCTCAAAATAAATAAAATAAAGTTAAATAAATAAATCTCAAAGAAATAAAAGAAAATAAAGTTTATTTTTTAAAAAAGCAAAGCAAAAATAAAGAATATATTTGATTTGGTTGTATGTGCATAAGAAATTCTTGAAGGGTATACTACTCCAAAAAGCTTATACTGTTTCCAAAACTCAGTGCCTGTGTTTCCTCATGTGCAAAGTGGGGTTAATAATAGTTCCTACCTCACAGGAGTATTTTGAGAATTAAGTGAAGATATTACATGTGAAGCCATTAAATCAGTGTTTACCACATAGTAAGTGTTCAATAAATGGTGATAATCAATATGAGGCTGCTGTCTAGAAATATATAATTTTTCAAATGGGCATGTGTGGCTTTCTCTGGTGATTGGAATTATTGGTAGGATTGTGGATGATTTGTATTTTCTTTGCTGTGCTTAACAATGTTTCGCAAATATTCTATGAAAACTTTGCAGGTGTATTGAGAAAATCAGCAAGGTTTTTTGGTAAGTGGCAAGAACACTTAACATGAGATCTACCCTTTTAACAAAATCTTAAAGGCACAGTACAGTATTGTTAACTATAGGCATCATGATGTACAATGGATCCCTTAATAATCTTACATGGCTGAAACTTTATATGCATTGAGTAGCAATTACCCTTTCTTACTTCTCCCCCACCAACTTTGGCAGCCACCATTCTACTCTTTGTTTCTACATGTTTGACGATTTTAGATATAGTTTTTGTCCTTCTGTGATTGGTTTATTTCACTTACCATAATGTCCTCGTTGTTGCAAATGAGCAGAATCTCCTTCATTTTTAAGGCCAAGTAATATTCCTTTGTGTGTGTATATATACCACATTTTCTTTGTGCATTCATCTGTTGGTGGGATGCTTAGATTGCTTCCATATCTTGGCTATTGAGAATAATGCTCCAGTGAATATGGGAATGCAAATATCTCTTTAGATCCTGATTTCAATTCTTATGGATAAATACTCAGAAATGGAATTCCTGGATCATATGCTATTGCTCTTTTAGTTTTTTTAGGGACATCTGTATTTTCCACAGTGGCTGCACCATTTCATATTCCCACCAACAATGTACAAAGGTTCCCTTTTCTCTGCATCCTCATAAACTTGCTATCTTTGGCTTTTTTAAATGATAGTCACTCTGATGAGGTATCAGATGATATCTCACTGAAGTATGGATTTACATTTCCCTGAAGATTAATGTGTTAAACATGTTTCATTTACCTATTGGCCATTTATGTCTTCTTTGGAAAAATGTCTATTCGAGTCCTTTGCTCATTTTAAAATCATGTTGTTTCCTGCTTTTAAATCAAAGAAATTCCTTATATATTTAGGATGTTAACCTCTTATCAGATATATGGCTTGCAAATATTTCCTCCCACTCCATAGATTGTCTTTTTACTGTGTTATATTGTTTGTTCTGCTGTGCAGAAACTTTTTAGTTTGACTTAGTTCCACTTGTTTGTTTTTGCTTTCATTGTCTGTGCTTTCGGCACCATATCCAAGAAATCATCGCCAAGACCAATGTCTTAAAGTTTTCCTCTTATATTTTCTTCCAGGAGTTTAATTCTTATATTTAAGTCTTTAATCCATGCTGTATGGTGTTCAAGAAGTTCTATTTCAAAATAAACTAAAAACTATCCATTTTCAGTCTTAAACACTGCCCAATGGGTTTTGACTTCACCTCTGTCTTGCTTCTGGCCCTTTGGGATAGCCTAACTCACTCACTTACTAGCTTCTGCATCTCTAGCTTCTGAGATAATTACCCCTCCAAGCCACACCTTTGTTCTTGGTTCACTGTAGTTCCATATAAGTCTCACTCCTGGCTTTAGGATTCTAACTTCAGCCCTGCCTCTGACCTTTAGGACTAATGTTTGCATTTGTTTACCATTTGAACTTTGTACTTAAACATGGATATGAATCCCACCCTTGCTTTGTCCCCAGGAAACTACCCCTAACAAAATACACTTGGCTATCACTTGGCTATCAACTCTGGATATATGGATAGCCCCTAAACTGGGGAAAGGATGGCAGGGAGGAAATTAAGATAATTCACATTTTGTGCAGTAGATATCTTTATTGGCACGATAAAAGAGGCGGCATTTGGGCATGGTTTTCAACCAAAGAAGTATCGAATTTATAAAAGAGCCATTTGATTTTCTAATGTGACATGACAAACATGTCTTCTTGTAAAAGCATTTTACAGAAAAACGAAATGGCACCACACTAGGCTGACAGTGAAGACAATTCTGGGAATAACTGCTGGAACTGTTCCATGCAGCATTCGAGGATTGCGTGATTTGAAAAAGAAGAAGAATGATAAGAAATAAGCTATCCAAGAGTGTATGGATGAACGAGCCATACACTGATGTCTGGAGTTTGAAGGAAAGAAGGGCAGTGGGAAAGCATTTCCAGCCTAAAGTGAACATTGGATTTGACAGCCGGAGGGAACTTATCCTGATGATAAGTTCCTGCCCAAGATCTCTGCATTCAGGGCATCCTCAACAATTTCCAAGAGGCAGGGATGACGAGGTGTCATTACTGGATTTTATGTGAATTATCAACGGGCAAGATGTGTACATTAGCACATGCCTAACATTCGAAATAATCCCCTCTACACTGACATAGGAAGGAGGAAAAAAAAAAAAAAAACAATGGAAAACCAAAAGTGACTATTTTACTGGCTCAAAAACATTAGTAGCCTGATATTTCTAGCTACCAGCATGAAAATGTCTACTTTTGTATTCCTCAGGATGATTTTTGTGCTTGTAGAACCTTCTAGAGAATGCTTAATTTTAAACTGATAATCTAATTTTCTTGTTCTACAGGCATATTTCCCCAGGCATATATGTAAACCCAGACATTATGAAAACAAAAATGTATTTTCTACTTCTCTCTCCTCCTCCTCCCCCTTTGTCGCTTCTAGAAAAAGTAGCAATTATTAAGTGTATTTAATGTAGAGAACCATGATCAAGAGAATGCAAAGTCACATAAATTCAATTTTGACACTCAGCTAATCACAGCAATAAAAAACAGTTCCAAAGGACTCTGTAAATGGCCCTACATGACACTTCTGTGTGGACTCGGTAGTTGATTTTGCTTTATGACTGTGTCCTAGGGGCTGTCCAAAAAAAAAGCAGCAAATAAAAAGCCACAAAAGAGAAGAGAAAAGGAAATAACAACTACCAAGTGCTTGTTGTATATCAGCCTGGTGCCAGATGCATTATAGGCCCTCACTGTTTTATTCTTTTCAGGGCCCTTTGAGAAACTCACTGGTGTCCCAATGATGATGAAGATGAGGATGAGCATGGTCACAACAATGACCATGGTCGTGCTGATGATGATGTCTTCAGGTATGGAGATTTTCTATGCTCCAGCCTTTATACTATCTTCCCTCAACTACTATTCATTCATTTACTGAATGCCCACTCTGTGTGCCAGGAACTATTCTAGGCACTCGGGACATATTAATGAACAAAGCACACACAAACCGTGGCCCCTGTGAAACCATATTTGGGGGTGAGAGTGGCACTGGACAATACACACACACATAGGGAAGTAGAGAATATGTTAGGAAGGGATAAGTGCTTTGGAAAAATAGTAGATCAGAGCACAGCAGATCAGGACTGTGGGTGTGAGGGTCAGGTTGCAATTTTAAATCCGGTGATGATCGTAGTAGGCCTCACTGAGAAGGTGGCATCTGACGCAGCTGAAGATATTGGCCATATGGGTCTTGGAGAAGAAGCTCCATGCAGAAGGAACAGCTGATGAAAAGGCCATAAGAAAATGGGTCCTTGGAGTGTTCGTTGGAAAATGGAGGCCAGGACTGAGTAGAGAACAGTCACGGGGACCAGATCCTACAGGGCCTTGCAGGTCAATGGAAGGAGATTACTCTGAGTGAAATAGCAAATCATTGCACAGATTTGAACAGACAGGTGACATGGTCTAATGTACATTTTTAAAGAATCCCTACGATTGTTGCGTTGATAATAACACTCTACCTCACAATTGTTCTCTGAGGTTTCTGGAAATTCCATTTTACAAACCAGAAGCTGAAGGGTGGAAAAATCAAGTAAACTTTAAGTGAATAGCAGAGCCAGGAATTAAGCCCAAACCAAGCGTTGTCTGACTTCCAAGCCTGGGATCATTTTCTGAACCCCTTGAAAGAAGAACTTCAGCTCAAGTTCACCGTGACTAAAATACAGATTTCAGGTATAGGAAGAAGCAGAATGTTCTGTCTGCCTTGGTTGATAAAAGGCCAAAATAAAACAAAACAAGAACAAAACCCCAAAATACAAGGTCCTGAAATGACTACTGAGTTTCCATGTTTGTTGTCACCAGGGGGTGAGGCAAAAACTCACCCCTTAAGTAGCTTGCAGCTTAAAAAGGGAGATTGAATGCAATAAAGTAATATAGGAGTCACTTAGTAAGAATGTATAAGCCGCAGTGGGGGCCAAGGAAACAGTGGTCGTCTGTAAGAGGGAGTGAGTTGTGGTGTGGCTCCTTGTAGCCGGAAAATCCTTTCTACTATCTAGTGTTTCGTGTTGCCTAGTGGCTCACTGGCTCTCAGTTTGGTTCAAATGGCTTGAAAGAAAAGTTCTGTGTTTCTCTTGAGGTACTTTCTGGGTAAAAGGCAGAGTTTCTCACTTGAAGCTTCCTCTCTGAGTGTTGCCACTGACTTCCCTTCCGCAATTTCAGTCTGTTGGATTCTGTCTGGACACATTGCAGATGGTCAGAAATCCTGAAAACCGAAGGGAACAGAAGGCTGTCTGTGCTTTTTGATGTCCGTGAACTGCTTCATGTTGAATGTGTGTGTGTGCACGCGCAGGCACACGCTCATGCAGCTGAGATTCCTAGAAAGCCTGCCAGACCGTGAACCCCATCCCTGGGCCTCCCCAACACAACGTTTTTGTTTCAGAAGCTTAGTCAGTATCAAATCACCGTGTAGGAACTTTATCTGTTGGATAAAGCATGCATGTTACCTTTCCAGTTTTCCCCAGCTACTGCATTTCCACCCTACTGCCTTGGCAGTTCTCTAGACCTGATCCTCCCAAGGCATCTTGTCAACCATTGGAAAGGCAGTGCCACGAAATGGAAACAGGATGGCCCGTGAGCCTATACTAGGCAGAATTCCCAATTCTGCAGTTTATTCAGCTCTGTGACACTGAGAAACCCACGTACCCTCCTTGTCTGTGGCTCAGACATAAAAGTACCCACTTCATAGGGTTGCATTAAATCAGAAAACCCACCCAAGCAGCCACCCACTCATTTCAATTGTTCGGGGCGCCTGGGTGGCTCAGTCAGTTGAGCGTCCGACTCTTGGTTTTGGCTCAGAAATCTTGATTTCTCTTGATTTCTTTTGGTCATGGGATTGAGCCCCACATCGGGCTTGGCACTGGATATGGAGTCTGCTTAAGATTCTCTCTCTTCCTCTCCCTCTGTCCTACTCACACACAATCAATCTCTCTCTCTCTCTCTCACTGAAGAAAACAAAACAAATAAATTGCTCAATGAATGCTAACTAGTTATAGGACTATTTCAGTGACATTATCTTCTCATGTGTAAATGTGCAGCAGTTCTGTGCACCCGGGCATGGCTTTGACCAACAATAATGGCCACTTGTCCCTTTGAGGAGGAGCTGCAGAGGGCTAGCCCCTGGCTTTCCTTACCACCCTGCTGGAAGGGAGAGGACATAAGGCTGGAGAATCACAGCCCCTCGCTGAGATTTCACCTTGGCTGCTGCCATCAGTAGCCTCACCCCAGGGATTAGAGAAATATTTTGTGTTCCCAGAACCTTGCTCTGGGCACCATCCCAAGAGAGCTCGGTGTTTAGAATGCTGTGTCCTCAGCGGTCTGGTTTAGACTTTATGAAGCAAGAGAAACTGCAGAAGACAGGAGCCTTCCTCAGAGTGCTTCCGGGGAGGCAATGAAGAAATAATGGTCACAATCGTCAAGAAGCACTGATTGGATACGTCTTCTCTCCAAGGCAGTTTTATTGGGTGCCCAAATCATCCAATTCTTGGAGTCAGCTCAGCCGCCATTTACTCCTTGCTCCACTCCGTGGTCATAGTTGCTTAATATCCATCCCGTGACCCTTTGACATAAGACAACAGGGACAGGTATTGGCTCTAAATGTCAGAGAAGGCCACTCCCTGGAAGTCAGCCACGGGCTCATGGGCTTTCAGATAAAGCAGAATCCAAACTCCTCAGCGGAATCCACATGTTCCACACAGGGAGTGCTTTTCTGTGATCCTGGGACTCAGCCAGGAGAGCAGAATTGTGGCACCCAGAGATGAGGGCAAGGGCCTTTCTGGGGCACACGTCCATTCTGCAAATGTGCACGGCATGTCCCCGCAGGCAAACCTTGCAGGCTGTAGCTCCCAGCCTGGGGCGGGGAGGGGGGGGGGCGGGGCAGAGGCAGCAGTTGAGACCAGTCAGCAGGTCCAAGACAATGGGATACGTGCAGGGACAGAAAGTAATGTTCAAAATGCTCAGGGAGCACTGTGGTGGTGGCACGTCATCCTCTCCAGAGGAACGCAGCCTGATGGGATCTAGGAAATTAACAGATCCCCCAATTATTTAAAAATTTCTGAGTTGTAAACTCATACAAGGGCAAGGCTTAAGCATCTTTGATTTGCTCTGTGTCATATCTGCCATGGAATGGAAACCCTGTGTACACTGAATACAGGGGAGCCGCTGTAATAATAAAGCAAGAGGCATTTGCTAGAATCAAGGGCCGGGAGGGCAGGGGAGGGCTGCCCTAAGTGTGGACTCGTTGGCTCGGTGCTGATGAGAAATTAAGACATCTCACTGCTTTCTAGAATAATTTTCAGCCATCTCCATAGGTGATTCAGGCTAAATCAATTCAACCTTAGGCTTCAATCTGTCTGTCCACCAAGTTGGAGTTTGCAGCCTACTCTCCCTTACAGAAGCCAGTAGTCTCAGAAAGGTGCTTTGTGTTTCCAGAAAGAAAGCTGTTTTGAACATCTGAGGCTTTATCTCTTGCACAACATGACTCAATAAGGGCAACGTTGCACTTGGGGCAGAAAACCAGACCAGACACACGTGAGAGGGAAACGTGTGTTCAAGCACGTCTGAAATAGACCAGAGGGTCATTGTCAGAAATAACCTCTGGGGCTGGGTGGTAGTGGAATGCATAGCTAGAATGTAGAAACACCAGAGCAATCTTCTCTTTATACTCAGATAAAATCGGCCCCTCTGGGGTCATGTGTCTAATTCTAGGAGCTTCAGCTGAGAAGGGCAATGGATTTTGGACGGGCTTCAGAGGAAAGTTGTCAAGATGATTGAAGGGCTGGAAAAGAATACCTGTGAGGGGAGGTTAAAGGAGATATGTCTGGCACCAACTAGCTATGTGACTTTACACAAGTCACCTCAACTCTGGGGAGCTCGGTTCCCTGGTCTGTAAAATGAGGACGGAGACCTGGCTGAGCCCTCAGGTCCTCTCAGGTCTCACAGTATTTTTATAATCCAGAAGAAGAAGAAGCTAGGCAGTAACTGTGTCATTCATTTTAATTATATGCCTATCTGTTATGAATCTCTGCCTTTCTTAAGGGAGACAGAATAAGAGAAAAAAAGGCTGAGACTGAAGATTAAGATATTTTGCTGAAGCAAAAGGAATGCGCTAGAAAGCCTTTCCCAAGCAGAGCAGAATTCAGAAAAATAAATGAAGCGAACCTTTAAAGTTTTGGTTCAGAATGATATTTCAGGTCTCTATCTTCATAAATGTTAAGCCCACCTTCCCAGCAGGAGCCCTTTCCCCCTCACCCCACCCGTGCTGGCCTATAAACTTATTTCTTCCATCGGGATCAGGTGAGATGGGAATGATCATTTCTCTGCTCCTGAAGAGATACCAGTAATCTGTCCCTGCTTGCACTGGCCACAGTCACCCTAGGGCAGGACACCCATGTAAAAAGTCGGAGGGGAGAAGTTCTTACCAAAAAGCTCCCCCTCCCTGCAATGGTGCTCCCTCAGAGGCTCCCTGCCAGTTGCAGTCAGCAGGTCTCAGAAAAGCTCCAAAGGCTGACTTGCCCCTGAGGTTACTAGCCTCAGTTTTACCCCTCAACCGTCACCGACCCCCCCATCTCTCCATCCTGCACCTTTTCCCTGCAGGAGCCACTGATTGGGAGCAAGAACAGGGCACACTTGGAACAATCAGAGATAATCACTGGAAAAGGGACTCTCGAGCCTGCAGCTCCCATTCATCACCGCCTGGGTGTGAGTGACTCAGCCTGGTTTAGGGGCACAGCGCCGTGTCGCACGGAGTGTGCGAGCCCAGGAAGAGCTGTGCAGATTTCCCCTGTAGGCAAGGCTAACACCCTAGGTCCCAGTGTCCACCTTCCAGGGGTGCTATAGGTCAGAACCGGCTCTCCACCCTGGCTGCACTTTGCAGCTGGGGAGCTTTTTAAAAAATACTGATGTCCAGGGGCGCCTGGGTGGCTCAGTGGGTTAAGCATCTGACTTCGGCTCAGGTCACGATCTCACAGTTTGTGAGTTTGAGCCTCACGTCGGCCTCTATGCTGACAGCTCAGAGTCTGGAGCCTGTTTCGGATTCTGTGTCTCCCTCTCTCTCTGTCCCTCCCCACCTAGTGCTCTATCTCTCTGTTTCTAAAAAATAAATAAACCTTAAAAAAAGAAAGAAAAAAGAAGTTTATGCTTTAAAAAACATACTGATGTTCAGGCCCCATCTGAGAGGAATCACATCAGGATCTCTGGGATTTCAGGAGGAATTTCCTTACACTGCAGGCTGTACCATGAACAGTCTTCCAGTAGCATATCAACTTAAGCATCTGCTTCCAGTAGCAAATCAGCTTAAAACTCACAAAATATCAGAAGAATCACAAGGGAATAGAAAAGCTCCAGCTTATAATACCATGTCCCTAACACAGGTAACACTCCTTAAAAAGCCATCTTCTTGTCGAGATGATGTGCTTGTTCATGCCTGTGATAAGCACGCTTTCAGGCAACATCCTTTCATTAGCCTTGATTATCTGACATAACCGAGGAACATCTGCCCTCAGTGAGTCGTCTGCAAAAAAATTGTTTGCAGATCAGTCTTAACATTCACTTAGCCCACTAGCTGCCTGGATGGGATTTGGGTAATTTATTCAGAACCTAGAAAGTTAGTAGCGCTTAATCAATTTCCATATCCATAGGGGCTACTGGCTGTAATATAGATTTACAGAATTTCATTTCCAGCTACAGTTTTCCTACCTCATCTGTCAGACAAAGGGCCCACATTTGTATTCTCACCACAGGATGTTTTCACCTTGTCCTTAGATGCATCGTTAAATAGTTTAGGATAAATTGCAACAGGGATAAACAGCAATCTCTTGTTTTATGGAAACAAGAAATTTTATGGAAATTTCAGAGTTGGAGTCTTTTTTTTTTTTTTTTAATTTCTAGGAGAGAGAGAGAGAGACAGCGTGAGCAGGGGAGGTTCAGAGAGAGAGGGAGTCACAGACTCTGAAACAGGCTCCAGGCTCCGAGCTGGCAGCCAGCACAGAGCCCGACGCGGGGCTCGAACCCACGAACTGCAAGATCATGACCTAAGCGAAAGTCGGACGCTTAACGGACTAAGCCACCCAGGCGCCCCTAGAATTGGAGTCTTTACTTCCACTTATACCTGAGTTGTTGCTGTTGTTGTTGTTGTTGCTGCTGTTGCTGTTGTTCAACATTCCTTTCCTGTTCTCCTGGTAGGTGCTGGATGATGGATGGGGCAGGAGTCTAATCTATCAAAGCATCGTGCTGGCATGTGGATTGCAAAACCTATTATGCCATTCATCAGTCCCCACACAGAATCCCTGTTTCTCAGCTCTATTCATCTTCCCTCAAGCTTCTATCTCAACCTGGATGCTCCATTCATAACCACCCTCTTTGCCTCATCACATCCTGGTCATTCTTCAAAGAACCTCTTTCAGAAGGTTCTGAAATTGGTATCTGATTGGTATCCTGATACTATTTACGTTCCTCCCTGTGACCACACCTACCACTAAGTCTGGACTCCCTGAGGACAGAAATTGTGCTCAATTGCCTCTGAATTCACAGAACTTATAAGGTTAGAGACACTTGATAAGTTTTTATCAACACTTAATATATAATTGCCCAACCATCATCCAAAAATATTATGTTTTGAGAAAGAGTATTTCTTTGTATTCCCTAAAGAAAAAAGCAAATCACTCTCCTTTGCTACGGAAGTTCCCAAGCCAGCATGCTGGGTCCTCTTGACTCCCTGCCCTTCCAGTAATGAGTCTTTTCTTCTGGGATCACCTGTGGTTAGTCCCAACTCTACATGTGATCCCCTGCCATCCTAGGGAACCTCCTTACCTCCCTCTTCCAAGGCAATATTGGCCTCCTCGGCCACTTGCCTTCTGGTAGTCCCTCTCACCTCCAACCAATTCTGCAGTCTGCTTCCACACTGAGGTCCATAAAAGGAAGGGCTTGCTTTTTCCTTGCACTTGTTCAAGAGCCTATAGTGATTCCTTCTTAGTGTTTCTTTTTTCCCCCTAAAACCCTTCTTTTACTCACTGTCTGACCTCCTCTCAACGATTTATCCTAATTCTATTTGCTACTCTCCTTGCTCCACCCAGCTAACACAGATTGTCCACTCCAGTTCAGTGAGTTGTTTCCTTTCCTATGCCACCAACATACCCACAGCCCTCCCACCCAACTCTCTCCAGCTGCACGGCTCTGTGAGCTTCCTTGGTCAGCAGACAATGCCTTCACCACCATTGTGTGCCTCGTATCCTAACTATCGTCAAGGCTCATGTCAATATCATCTCTCCAGAATGTCTAATCCCACCGCTCCTGTCCCCACTTATCTCTTCTTTCCCTGGTTTTCTTTTACCATGATGGTACCATGATGGCTCAGTATTCCCTAAACATCGCATATGTTTTAATATCTTTTCCCCAACTTGACTGTAAGCTCCTGAGACAACGTATAATGTTTCGTTTTTACTTCTCACTTTGCCTATCATGGTGCATCCAACAAACTTGTTGATACTCAGCTCTTAAGAAGAGGATATCTTACTCACTGTGAGTGATAGGAATATCATGAGATGCTGGATTGAAAAGGTAGAAAACGCCAAGAAACAAGCTCTGGATTCATCTAGGAAAGATAAAATCAGTCCATGCAAAAGGGTCGTGCGTACTTTTATTTTGGTTAGAATTAAGATACTTATTAGAACACTTACTTTGGTGGTGCTAATAATGATATTCATAGTAAACCAAATGTTTAATTAATGAATGCCAAACATGTAATTAATGAATATATACTCTGTGCCAGCTCCAGGATGGAGAAGTTCAAAAGATTTCAAAAGTGAATAAACTCTAAGCAGATAATAACAACACCAGGTTCTTATTATAATAGTGGTAAATTTTTAAAATATGTTCTGGCTTGTGGAAGGAGTCATAGAATCAGAGCCTCGATTCAGGATGCAGGAGTTTTTTTTTTTTTAAGTTTATGTATTTATTTTGGGGGAGGGAGAGAGAGAGAGAGAGAGAGAGAGAGAGAGAGAGAGAGAATCCCAAGCAGGCTCTGTGCTGTCAGCACAGAACTTAGGCTCGTGAACTGTGAGATCATTGCCTGAGCTGAAATCAAGAATCAGATGCCTAACCGACTGAGCCACCCGGGTGCAGGCAGGATGCAGGAGTTTTAACGGGAGAGGGGAGCACCTTGCAGAGAAGGGAGGTATTGAGGGATGAGGGGAAGGGTGGAGTAGAGTAATAGTGCTAAGAGGAGCTAACTGCATGGGATTTGAGAGTACAAAGGTTTTTTAGGAGAAAAGTCAGCTATACACCATTTAGTTGGAGCACTAGGTATTGAGTAAGGGGCGGAGATGGTGGAACATAGAGAAGGGTAGAAAAGTTGATTGGTACCAGGTTGCACGGGCCTCAAAGGTTTGGACTTTCCATGTAAAGAAAGGGAAAAAAGAAGCCATGGAGAGTTTTTGAACAAAGTCCTGGTAGCAAATTCTTGCAGAACTTTGTGACATAATTCCCTTTAGGATGTTGGAGAAGTAAAAGCTTGGCCTAAGGCAACCAAAGTCACTTTTGCTTGAAATGCTAGACTTAAAAGAAATATGTCAAATAAAACTGAATCCTGTCAAACATCTCAGACAGCCAGGAGTTTACTCTCTAACATGTGGGATTTTGCTAAATGCATAATATTTGCATGTTTCCAGTGTTGTCATAGAAACAAATGGCATGTTTTTGAAGACGCAGATCTCTGTGTTTCCTGGCTAGTACAGAGTGTACTTTCATTTGGGTGGTTGGATGTCTAGAGCCTTACCCA
This sequence comes from Hyaena hyaena, assembly GCF_003009895.1. Classification (NCBI taxonomy): domain Eukaryota; kingdom Metazoa; phylum Chordata; class Mammalia; order Carnivora; family Hyaenidae; genus Hyaena; species Hyaena hyaena. The sequence goes on along the minus strand of NW_024081213.1, from coordinate 1,071,221 downwards.
GGATACACTCGCACCTTCCAGAGTTGATGGGAGGTGAAAGGTGGCTCTCATCTGTAACATGAGCAGCTCCTTCAGCCTTTAGCAAGAGTTCCCACTACAGCAAAAGTAAATCGGGGAGGCTGCCATCAAAAGGAGTTCATTTTCACCAACAACTCCATTTGCACTTAGTGATTAAAATGAATATTTACTGGAAGTGGCCACCTGAGCTCATTTTCTTTGGATCATTAAAATGTGGTCATTGGAGCCATAAACAACACCAGCCATTCCCAGATATCAACTAGGACGACAGGTTTAGCGATAATGGCATCATAGCTCCATTGTGGGTGGCAGTTACCCACGACGATCCTGGCAGGTGGGGGTTATTAGACCACTTGTTCTTAGTGGTTTCCATCCTCAGGCAGCTCTGAAGGGGAAGGGATGCTACCAATCAACTACTCACCCTCATGCACATTTCAGCATCTCAGCTACATTGGTGGGGAGAATAGAATAATATTACAATGGTAAAAATGTTTTAAATTTATTTCGGGTATGGTTTATGGAAGTGCTCCTGGATTCGGGGCCTTGATACAAGGTACAGAACTTTGACAGGAAGAGGTAGGACCTTGTAGAGTATTGGGGAATGAGGGGAAAGGTGGAGTAGAGTAATAATGCTAAAAGGAGCCAATTGCATGGTACTTGAAAGCATAGGACAAAGTAAGTAATTATATGTGGAGAAATGTATTGTTATTGTCTGATTTGAAGCATAAACACTGTAAGAAAAGGGTCTTACCAACTGGAGTCCCATGAACTATATTTTGAGGGCCATTTTTCAGATAATTGATAAGTGAAAACAAAATTGAAGGACTCCACTAGAGCAAGGAGAAGTGAAAGAATGGGTGAGAGATGGCTCAAGGTCATGTTCGGGAGTCTGGCTGCATGGCACTTCTTGGAATTGGGCATTCTTGAATCTCAATTTTCAGATTCATGGCTGGAAATGCCTCACTTTAGAATCCTTCAGGTTCAAATCTGACCCGAATCTGACACATGCTCTCTCTACACAATCTCTGAACCCTTCGAATTGAGCACGTCATAGGTGCTCAAAGAGCGTCCACTGAACAAATCCTCACAGACACTGCAACTTCACACATTTCAGTGAATCTGAACCTGGATAAAAAGATCTCCCTGTCTGCCCAAGGTACCTGCCCTATTTCCAAAAGGGGCAAGCCTTGGATGCTGGCAGAGAGCCTCTTTGTTGATTTGTTTACAGTTATCTGCTTTTTAATGTTAGTTTGTTTTCTTGTGCTTTCAATAAATCCGAATATATTGCAAAGGTAGAATAAGAACTTCCTTTCCTCAAGGCTATGTTCATTCTTCCAAACTGAGCTGAAAAACACTATTATTAGCTTTTTTTTTATTTTTAAATTTTTTTTTTGTTTTATTTATTTCTAGGAGAGACAAACAGCGTGAGCAGGGGAGGTTCAGAGAGAGAGGGAGGCACAGACTCTGAAACAGGCTCCAGGCTCTGAGCTGGCAGTCAGCACAGAGCCCGACGCGGGGCTCGAACCCACGAACCGCGAGATCATGACCTAAGCGAAAGTCGGACACTTAACCGACTAAGCCTCCCAGGCGCCCCTATTATTAGCTTTAGTAACGCTTAAACGAACTTGTCCCTAATATATTGCTTCTAGGGGACAATGGGAAATTCTTAAAACGAATACGAAAGATCCAGAAAAAATCAATTATGATGAAAATGTCTGAAAAAATGTGTTCTCTTGGGCAAATTGGTTCTTCAAAAGCACTAATAGCCCAGGTGTATTTTGAATAATCATCACAGAGGCACCATCAATAACTCTCAGTGTCTGAGCTCCCTCATCTATAAAACAGGGATAATAGAGTGTTATGAGGATTCAATCAGTCATAACATGTAAATGTGTAGAAGAAAGCCTAGGATAGAGTAAGTTCTCAATTCTGGAGTTCTCAATTTATTCGCAGTAAGTTCTCAATTTATTCGCATGATTTTTTTCTGAACTTGTAAGATAAATTGGTACAATCACAACCTCCTCTCCTTTGGGACTTAGAAACAGTACCTACCACTTACTGAGCACCTATCATTTTCTGGGCATTTGACACATAGTTAATTTGGTCCTCATAAAATTCTATGAGAAAGGTACTAGAAAGTGAGGATCAGAGAAACTAAACAACTTGGCCACACCTAATAAGGGATGGGGCAAGGATCTGAACTCAGGGCAGAATGACCCAACGCCTCCTTCCCCACCCTACTGGGCTGTTCTTTAAGGCACTAACGAAATGGCTCCGTGTATCCCAAAGCGAAACTGAACTCGATTAAAAATAAGCACATAGGCCAAAGACTTATCTCTGACAAGGTAGATGCTTGGTGCCTCTCAGAGAATTTTAGCTCACACCCTGAGATTAGTTAGCCTTGCATCTCTGATCCACAGAGGTCTGTTTAATTCAAGTCACATGTGGGCATTTTCACTCCGATTCGAATGTCAGTTCTAAATCTGTCGGTATGTCACAGAGGCACAGAACCTAGGAAAGAACTTGAGCTGTTACTGTTCCCAAGCAGAAACATCCTTGGAAGCTTATCTGAACAGAAGGCCCATCTGAAAGCTTGGAGATTTGCCCACCGCTGGTTTCCTGTCTAACCGAAAGCAGAGAGGCCCGGACACAGAGCCAAAAGGTTCGCACTTGTGTGATCGGCAACCAAAATCTGTGGATTTGGACCAATAAGGCCAAATGCAGCCGGGGCCCCACGTGCGGTGACACCACTCCAGTTGGCCCAACGGTCGGGGGAAGAACTAACAGAAGACAAACGTAAATGAAGCAACAGTGCAGCAAGGCAAACCGACTTCCCAACTGGCAGAGAAGGGGAGACAGAACCCCTAGGGTTATTTTTACAAATTATTCTGCTGTCCTTGGCATCCAGAAAGGATCCTTTGCACAGAAAGGATCTGTGATAACGCTGGCAGCTAGCATGTACTGAACGCTTGCTGTGTTGGTGAAACTCTACCAAGCACCTTACGTATCTTATTTTAATGGTGAATGATCATAACAAATATGGCTGAAAAGGCTAGTGCGCAGGGGCGCCCGGGTGGCTCGGATGGTTAAGCATCCGATTCTGATTTCAGTTCAGGTCATGATCTCATGGTTTGTAAGTTGGAGCCCTGAGTTGGGCTCTGTGCTGACAGCATGGACCCGGCTTGAGATTCACTCACTCTCTCTCTCTCTCTCTCTCTCTGCCCCTCCCCCGCTCACTCTCTCTTGCTCTATCAAAATTAATAATTACATGGCTTTAAAAAAAGGCTAGTGTGAACCTTCAGGATTTCCATGGAGGGTGTCATTTGGGCACAATCTTTGCTAACAAGGAGCCACCTCTGTTTTTACAACTGCACCATCTCACCTGCCTACACCACTTTTTTACCCCAGCACAAGGTCAGCTTGAGTCAAGATGCTTCCTTCTTGCTGTGCCACGGCTACCACTGCAGGGATGACCCCATCACCCACCCTGGGAAGCAGAACCCCCGATGCATCCAAGGCCCTTGGGTAGGTATTTCTGTCCACCTTGCAGTGGTGCTTCCTGCTCTGGCTACACTTGAACCCCACAATCAAACCATATTGATTTAATTTGTTGGACACCCTCTCTTTGCTTAGCTGAAGCAAGGAAGAGAGGGGAGCCATGTCTTCACGTGTTGTTTTCTTAGGAGAGAGGACACTTTCCTAGATACCTCACAGCAGACATCATGTGTCATTGATCAGAGTTTGGTCATGTAGCCATCTCTAAATCCAACCTTCACAGGAACATGACTGCCATGATTATCTTAGACTTATTGGGATCTGCCCCTGAAGCTGAGATGGGGTCAGCTTCCCCAGGATCGTGTTAACAGAGGTCACCACCAGAAGAGATGGATTTGATAGGAAGAGCTGAGGCACCAGATGCCGTGGCAGAATATAGGGTCCCAGCAGGTGCCCATATTCATGGGTGTGACTGCCCCAGAAAAAGTCTTCCTTTCCCTCACCTCTCACCAGGCCAGGGCCCATCCTGCTAGTCCCAAGGAGAAAAACATCTATCCCTTTTTATGTTCCCATGCCCATCTCTACCTATATCTATGACAGCACTTTTCTTTTTTTTTTTTTTAAGAGCTGTCTTCTTTTCACACATATCCCTTCCAGCTAGACTCTGAGCTCTCCCACTTCAGAGGCCATGTATTATTCAAGTTTGTATTTCTAGTGCCTACCATAATTTTCTGGAATAAAATAGGAGCTCAGTAAATGCTGAATTGAAATGATTTTTGAATTTCTTTTATGGAAGTCCATGTCATTACCTAGAAAGGGGGATGGGGTACAGGTTTGGTTTAAAAAGTAGGAAAGAGAGGCACCTGGGTGGCTCAGTGGATTGAGTGGCCAACTCTTAATTTAGGCCCAGGTCATGATCTTGCAGTTCTTGAGACTGAGCCCTGTGTTGGGCTCTGTGGCGTTAGCTCGGAGCCTGCTTGGGACTCTCTCTCTCTCTGCCCTTCCCCCACTCATGCTGTCTCTCAAAATAAATAAACATGTAAAAAATAATAAAAAGAAGAAATGATAAAGAAAGGAAAATGGCTTGTTGATTTGTTATTTTTAAATTAATTTTTAACCCATGTAATTCAGAATAAGGATGTAAGGGAGCAGGAGTTCTGGGAGTATGTGCTCTGCCTAATGTCACTGTGCCTGTGCTCCCCAGAGCACTCGGGAGAGGGTGGGACACAGGATTCAGACCTCATCTGTCTGTGCTCAATTCAGAAAGACACATTTCCCAGTTGGCCCAGAGCTCTGGCAGGGAAAACTCAGATCCCCAAACTCAGGTCATTCTAGTGCACCAGTACCCAGCTGGGTTTTCAGCGACTTGGCCGGAGCCATCTGTTTTCCCAGCCCACGTAAAAATATGCACAAGGAGGGTGCAAATCAGCAAATCTACAGCGTCCAGGGGACCTGCTGGGATGTGCCTCCCTGGGGGGATCGCTGAAAGGTAAATCCAGCATGGGAAGACAGAAGGCGAGCAGCGAGCCTACGGAGCGAAGCAAACCCAGACTCCGTGGTCCCTTCCCTGCCTTTGCCTAGGATAGCGCGCAGCTGGCTCCCCGGGCCACGTGGCCATTGTGTTCGCACCTGCGCGAGGGGCACCGCGGGGCCTGCTGAGTGGCCGGAAAATTACCGGCGGCCTCACGCAGTTGCCACCCGGCACGGGCATCGGGAACTGGCCGCACAGGGGCTCCCTTCTCCGACGCTCCTGGGTCCTCTGGCTGCCCGGGCAAGCCTCGGATTCCCACATAACGAGGCTGGTGAGCCCAGGTGGTCGGGAACAGAGGGGCTTTTTGTGTCCTGGTCCTAGAGAAGAGAGCCCCTTAGCTTTTCCCACATAGCCACCCCCTCCCGCCCCTCTGGGGCGGCCACCTCCCCTTTCCTGCCGCTCCACATCACAGAAGGGAATTTAGAGCGCTCTTGGCTCTCCAGCGAAGACAGAGGACAGTAAATTCCACATGGAAAATGGAATAAAATGGGGGTGCTGTTAGCCAGCCACCCAGGTGCAGACGGCTTTTGGCAGTCCAGGACCCAGCGGTGATTTAGAAGGGTCTGTCTCCAAGCCATTACAGTTAATTGTCGCAGAGTTACAGACTCATCAGCAGGCAAAGAGCCAGCTCCAAATCCCCAGGGAATTTCAGATGGATTAATAAACAAAGTGGCATGCATGTAAGGCAGCGGATTCTCTATAAAGAAATAATTTCATTTTTTCTTTATTCCTCACTTCTGGATCCACTGCCTAGGATCCACTCCCCCACCCCCACCCCCCACGCCACCCCCCACCCTCACATCTTGGAAGGCATCTGTCCAACAGGACCCCGGGTTGAACGAAATTATTGTGTTCCTTGTTTTTGACCCAGCAACACGCTTTCCCCATGGGGTGGTGCAGTTTTCAAGACTCCTGATTCAGTTCAGGAAGATGCATCTCAACCTGGTCATCTTCTTGACTCGGTGGCATTCACTGTCCAATGAAGATTCTGCAGACACAGTGGTGCAGTCTGGACATCAGGAGCACGGATGGCATCACCACTGTCTATGTATAGAAAGCCTATGCGCAACTGGGAGCTGGAGCAGTCGCTTAATTGACATCATACACGGGATCAGGGAATCTGTTCATTGGAGCTGGTGCTGAGGAAAAGAGAAATGCAGTGCTGGGCTTTGAATATAACCTCCTCTCCCACTTTCTTTTTCTTTGATGTTTATGCTAAGGTCTCTCCTATTACTGAAGCCAGGCAGGAACTGTCTCAGAGAATACTGCTCTTTGGTGTAAACGCCTGCTAGCAACCACCCCCCACCCCACTCCCCCCACCCCCCCACCCCCCGCCAAACGCACACAAAGAGCTGTAAAATCCACTCCATCACAAAGGATCTGTGCCTGCCTTTGTCTTCCCTTGCTGCTTGTGAATTCCCTCGAAGCCTTCTCTATTCCACTCGGCCCCGAGAAGTACAGAGTTGTGAAAAAACAAAGAATCTAACTTTATAAATGAAGAGGAAAATGCATTTTCTAAAAAAAAAAAAAAAAAAAAAAAATAAGCAAACTAATACCTGTGCAAGGAAAAGAAAGTTCTTCTGAACTGTTTAAGAGTGATGATTTCAGGGGGTACTGGGTGACTCAGTCGGTTAAGCCTCCAACTTCAGCTCAGGTCATGATCTTGCGGTTTGTGAGTTTGAGTCCCGCCTCCGGCTCCGTGCTGACAGCTCAGAGCCTGGAGCCTGCTTCAGATTCTGTGTCTCCTCTCTCTCTCTGCCCCTCCCCCACTCACATTCTGTCTCTCTAAAATGAGTAAAGGTTTAAAATTAAAAAAAAAAATGAGTAATGATTTCAGGGACGCCTGGGTGGCTCAATTGATTAAGCGTCCAACTTCAGCTCAGGTCATGATCTCAAGGTTCGTGGGCCTGGAGCCTGCTTCGGATTCTGTGTCTCCCCCTCTTTCCGCCTCTCCCCCATGCTTGCTCTCTGTCTCTCTCTGTCTCTCCAAAATAAATAGAATGTAAAAATAAATAAATAAAATGTTAAAAAAATTTTTTAAGAGTAATGATTTCATCTCTCTGTTACTTATTTGAAGATAAACTTTATATTTTACTCTTAAAAAAATTTTTTTAACATTTATTTATTATTGAGACACAGAGAGAAACAGAGCATGAACAGGGGAGGGGCAGAGAGAGAGGGAGACACAGAATCCGAAGCAGGCTCCAGGCTCTGAGCTGTCAGCACAGAGCCCGATGCGGGGCCCAAATTCAAGAACCGCGAGATTATGACCTGAGCCGAAGTCGGTCGCTGAACCCACTGAGCCACCCAGGCGGTCTTATATTTTACTCTTTAGTGTGCTTTTCTATTTAAATTTCTCAGTACGACTGAACACTCTATTATTGAGTCCAAGCATCCAGGAATTAAAGTTGCATGAAGATAATGCTGAAAATAAGTGGGTAGTGTTGACCTGCTCCCAACACGTAAACTAGTCAGGCAGACTTCTGAGGAATAATACTTCACAGCAAAGTTTAATACTTCCGGCAAACTTTTCCTGCAGGGGGACAAAGAATTAATATCGTAGGTTTGGCGGGCCATGCAGGCTTTTCTTCAACTATTCAGTTCTGTCCTTATAACACAAAAACTGATATAGCCAATGTGCAGATGGATGAGTGTGTCTGGGTTCCAATAAAGCTTTATTTATAAAAACAGGCCACAGACCAGATCCGACTCATCGGTCATAGTTTGACGATCTCTGCTTTGTAGTAAAGCCGTAATGCATTTTCTTCTTTGGCCAAATAGTGAGTGGGAGCTTGCAAAACCAAAGTCATTCTGAGGGGATGACACATCCCCACAGGAGATGGTTGCCAGCACATAATAATTGGGTCCCTGTTTTCCACTTTCTAACAATAATAATAACTGACAATTTAACAGCTATTTTCAGCTTAACAAAGTACATATTACCTACTTGAACAGCAAATTCTGTGAGATAATATCATCATATTGTAGATTATTTTTTGTCTTGGACTTAAAGTTTCTGGGAATAAGCAGGTAAGTTATTCAGACCAACCATCCCAATAAAAACAACCAAAAATGCTAAATATAATACAAAAAGCACCTACTTAAAAGCACTGCAAAACTAACAGGTTAGAAACGGACTAGCAGACCTAAATGGAGGGAAATTATTAAGAAAGCACAGAAGGAACTTTTGCCCTGATACTATCTGCTGATCCTGGCAAAATGGAACTTTTGTTTTGGTGACTTCATGGAGTGATCAGGACAGAAATCAAAGCCTAGAGACTGTATAAGCTACAAAGTCTACCAATAAATCACCCCTATGATAAAGCTGAACCTCAAAGAAATAACCCCTGGGGTAAAAGAGCCGGAAGGGGAAGCAGCCTTCCTACAGGTAAAAAGGTGGATTTCGTACCCCCAGGTGGTCAAGGGCCCTCAAGCCTTGAAATTTGGTTTAGGTGGTAGTTCTTCCAGACATCCTTCAGAAACAAATAAGAAATTCTTTCAGGAAGAAGGCATATGTAATTCATCCTGGACCTCAAATTACTCCTATAAATGATTTTCCAAGCACAAGGACCTAGCCTGTAGTCAAAAAAAATTAAGGTTACAATTGAACAAAGCACCGTGAAGCCAACTAAAACAGATTTGCAAATATTTAGCTAGTAAAATTATCAGATACAGGTTACAGAGCAAGAATGTTTACTATTCTTAAAGGGGGAGGGGGGGAAAGAACAGGTTTGATCGCAGAAAGCCATTTTAAAAACATGACAGTATAAATTTTTCTTTAAAGAATCAATGAACTTATAAAAAGGGAAAATGAAACAACCTAAAGTTTAAACTTAATGGAAGTTTTTAACAGTAGACTAGACATACGAAAGGAGATCATTAGATATTAGAAGCCCCATTTTTGGAAAAGAGGCGGACAATATCCCACTAGTAGTCAGTACCCAAACATGATAAAATTGTTTCTTTGGAACCTAAAGTCCCATGAACTTTTCAATCTATGGCCAACTTGAGGTCATAGGTGTTTATACTGCTAAGGGAGAGAAGAAAACTCACCCCTTCCCAACATCAAGTTGACAAGTTCCAATTCAGTTTTGATGCCACGTTCTACCTCCTAAATACAGATTGCTCACCACACCACTAGAACACTGATGCCTTTGTCCTGTCCAGGAATTTTGATCTATGACCAAATTCACTTGATCTACCACAGTGGAACTCAAATTTTTCCCTTGGGTTTCAGTTTGCTTTAGATAATGAAATAAAGAAAGAACAGCCTACTACTTGATCAAAGGGCCCTTGTGTTTAATAACCAAACATGAACAAAGTTGAGGGAAAAAACAATGAAAGAAGTGCTAATAAATATATTTCTTCATCTAAAACTACTGAAAAGTCTCTACATGAGAATACTAGTTCCACTGGGAGTCCCACTGCTCAGAGAGAGGGCTGCACAATCGTGCTCTTCAAACAGCCTGGTACACTGCCCTGAGCCTGAGGTTCCTTGTAGCTCCCAAGATCCACCAACCCCTTTAGTAACTGACTTCACAGTGATTGAACTCTGTCCAGATGCCTTCACATGGACCCTCAGGACTTGACCAATTCAATAGGATTTTTTTTTTTTTTTTTTTTTTTTGCTTCCTATAATAGACTATAGTCCAATTGAAACCTCTGTCCTAATTTTCTGTTACGGTTCTCATGAATTTTAATTCTCTCTGTATTTTAAGTCCCACAAGACAATCAATACACATTAGATTTATTATCTACTCTTTCTATTGGTCTTCATTCCTTCTTGGATTTCTGGAATAACTTGCCTCCTGTCTAAAGTGTTCCCTTTAGCACTTCTCTTAGTGCAGGTCTCCTGGTGAGGAATTCTCCACTTGAGTTTGCCTAGAAATGTACTTTAAAATATATTTGAAAGGTATTTTTACTGGACAAACTATTCCAGCATGACATTTTTGGTTTTGTTTTGTTTTTTCTTTTTCTTTTTTTTTGGCACTTTGAAGATGTCATCACAATGCCTTCTGGCTTTTATTTCTCTTTTGAAAAAATAACTATTAGTCTGATTAATGCTCTTTTAAAGGTAATGTGTCTATTTTCTCTGGATGCTTTTAAGACTTGGGTTTGTAGAAGTTTTATAGTTAGGAGCTTAATAATGGTGGTTTGCTTTATATTTATACAGCTTGGAGTTTGTAACGCTTCTTTGATATATTTCATTAATTTGGGAAAAGATCCAGCTGTTATTTTTTCAGATATTGCTTCTGAACTATTATCTCTCCCCAGGCTTTCTGTGACTCAAATTATATGTATGTTGGATCTTTTCTCCCCGGTCCACATATCACTTATGTGACTTTCTGTGGTCCTCATTCCTGTCTGCCGTGTACTTCGGTCTGAATATTCTAACTGACCTATCATCCATTTGACAGATCTTCTTTTTTGTTGTGTCCACTATGCTGTTAAACCATTTTTTGAGATCCTAATTTCAGTTATTACATTCTTCAGTTGTAGAAGTTCCATTTGATTCTCTTACAGAATTCAGTTTTCTGATAAAATTCCCCCACTTGACATCTATTTCTCTTGAACACATTAATCAGTTTTTTTTTAAATCCATGTTCCCCAATCCTAATACCTAGGTTAACCGTGGAGCTGCTTCAGTTGTCAGTTTTGTTTTTAATTCTGTTTCTTGGTATGTCTAGTAATATTTTATGGAAAATACCACACTGTTTATGGGAAACCATAGATGTTCATGATGATGTCGTGTTTCTCTGGCGGGGATTTATCCTATCCTCTGACAGACAACTATAGTAAACCCCAAAAAGTGGGATGATTCAAATAATTTGTAATCTTAGTAAGGTTTTGTATGTACACCTCTGGCATATCAACTGAGACCCTGGGATATTGATTAGAGCTCCTCCTCCTTGGCAAATTCCTAAGCTCCAATTTTTATCTCCTCACCCTCATGACACTGTGTCAAACTCCTTTTTGCTTTCCACCAGCTTTCCTCTTGGGCCTTGTGCTTGCACACCTTACGAGTTTAACAAACGCTTCCAGGTGAAAGGCTCTGCACCTCTCCTGTCGACATCTTGGCTCCTCAGGTCCTATCTGTCTCAGCCGCTCTGAATTCCAGTTTGTGTCCCTCTAACTGCACGAGACCACTGAAATCTCTGCTAAGTTCTCTGCCTCTTAGCACCATTGCCTTTCCTTTCAGGCAGAAAATTGTCACATTTCCTGAATGTGACACAGGGAGGATTGGACGCACCTTAATGAGCTTCTCCCTTTTGTGGATCTTCACCCCTCAAGTGCTAGATACCTTGGCTGCTCTTTGATGTCTTGTAAAAATGTGTATTTTGTGTTTTATACAGATTATCTAGGTGTTTTCAATAGGGGACTTGGTCTGTGAGATATTCCCTCATAACAAGAAGTAGGTATAATGGAAACACAAAATGTTTACCTTTCTGCTCTCATCTTTCTTCTTTTGTCAGAAACAAGAAAAACTTGACGCTAAAGTCCTTCCACAGACACAGAGAATCTTCTTCCATTGCTGCTGAAAGGTCTTCTGGCCTCATTACTTTAGAGCTAAGCCTACCCAGATCGCACTTCTGAATACGTCTGGACCTTCAAGTAAGAGAATGTGGCTGTTGCATGTTATCTGTGGTGTGAGCTTCCAGTCCAATGTCTGCGAAGACACATTTCCTTAATCTGTGTGTTCAAGTTTTAGGTTAGTCTGCAAATTTCTAAATTTCTCAAAGTTAGTGAGGCTCTGCTTTTCAGAAATGGAGTTTCCTTATTTATTCTCCAAACACTTATTTGGCCCCAATAACTTCCTGGCCCTTTCCTTTTTGAGTCACTACTTTTTTCAAAAGGAAGAAACAATGAGACAATTCTATGTAAATCTGTTCCTGCCCAGTGCTATCCCTCCCTTTTCCTGGTAACTCCTTTAAAAAAATATATTTTTAACTATATTTAGAATCCACCCAATGAGGCCCACTTATTACAGTTCCATTAGGCATTATTAAATGAATTAAAATATTCATTCAGTAGACATTGTATTGAGCCTAATTTAAAATGAGTGTTGGAGCCATAATGGGTCACTTCATTGTCAGATATGGTGGGTCTTCATCTGCTGCTGATAAAGATGAAACCGTTTCTTGAAAAGTAAAAGCCATCTTCAGCTGCCTTAAAAGTCAATTGACATTTTGTTAATTAGCATTTATTTACAGTAGTTGAATAACAATATCAAACTACAATAAGGAATGAGCAGTTAAGAGTAGGAAAAAAAAAAAGCTGGCGCCATTAAGTTCCGTCATTTGGCATCTAGCTAAAAACACAAATTCTTTCAGAGATTTAGCAGAGGATTCATTGAGGTCCATTTAAATGTAAAATGAACCAGAGAAGAGAATGAGGTCCCGGAGAGGTGGGGTCAAGGTGTGTGGCTCTTAGGTCTTAGAATGGAAATCAGCCGTTGAGTATCCGGTTGAGCAGAGAGGATAGGAAGTGAGATGAAATTATTTCCTTATTTAGTGACTTTTTAACACATGCCAAATCATCACTGGAATTTTGGCAGTCAGCAGATACCAAATGACTTGGGCGATCAAATTAAGATGTCAAATTCAGCTCAGGTCCTGAACTATCATCACCAACCTCTGGGCATGAAGCAGGCAGAGAGTGAGGGGAAAGGAGAGGGACCTGATTTTAGCAGGAACATTTTGACATATTAAAATTAGACATCGGTGGAGGGGGGAAAAAGGGGAACGCCCATAATTTTGATTTTTGGCTTGCTTTCTTCCCTCCCTGTGACTGCTAAAAGTATGAATGTCAAAACTGAAAATGACTAAGATATTTTCATAAAAATAGCTGGTGACATGTTACCAGATTTCCAATTGATCTCAACTGCTGTTATCAATAGACAAAAAAAATCACGATTGCACCTTAATCCATGGAGAAGCACATTTGCCACCTCTACATTTATTCCCTATAATTGACACCGTGCTAAATGTTCAGTGACACAGGAGAAAAAATAAAATCATCTGCTCTTTTGTCTTTTACGAATGTTAACAGGCTAACCCAGAAGTCCAATGTGCCTGAATTTTCGTACAAATAAGCAGGACACAGTACTGTTTCTTCGTTCTTAAAAATGCTGGCAAGCCAGCTTCCCCACACTTAGAATATTCTGTACCATTACTGTCTTCCAAGAGGGCAATAAAACAAAACATATTGCCAGTAAAGAGCTAATGATTTCCATGATCGCAAGCATGCTAACAGCTGTGCACTTATGGAACTGGTATCCATTTTCTCATTTCTCCCCAGGTTTGTTAGGATTTTCCTAGCCGGCCGTGATCCCCCCTCCGTGAAGTAAGAAGGGTAATTCATGATTTGGAAGATCACTGTCATACTGGATGGAATCTGCAATTCTGCCTATCTTAATGCTCAGGTACAGATTAAGAATACAGATACAGAACATTTTAACAGAAAAATAAAATGCATCAACGTTTCCATTGCCTAGCTCACTTCAGCCAACTGACACGGACCACCCAGCTCTGACCAGGAGTTCAAATCTAGTATTTTAAACCACCCTCATTTACTGCCAGACAATTGATGAGAGAGACTGTAAAGCCCAGTTGCTTGGAGAATGTTCACTTTGCTGAAGCCAATGATTGTACCTTAAAAAGAAGTGGTGGCTCTGTATTTTAATGATTAATCTCACTTTAAACAGATATATTCTGAATCTGCCCAGCTACTTGTTGGCTCAAGTCAAGTGAACTATTGCTTTTGCTATGCATGTGGAATGCTAATAAATAAAATATTTGTACTATAAAGTATTCCTCTTGTAAATACTCATCAGTTTTCCTAAGGATTGAAGATGGGGAGATTTTTAGGGGCGCCTCGGTGACTCAGTCGGTTAAGCATCCATCTTTGATTTAGGCGCAGGCCATGATCTCATGGTTTCCGGGATGGGGCTTTGTTTCCGGCTCACTGTTAGCAGCATGGAGCCTGCTGGATATTCTCTCTCTCTCTCTCTCTCTCTCTCTGCCTCTCCCTTGCTCATGCCCTCTCTCCCTCTCTCAAAATAAATAAATAAACATTGAAAAAAAAAAAAGATGGGGAGATTTTAAAAAATAGCCAGCCTAGGGACACCTGGGTGACTCAATCAGTTAAGTATCTGGCTCTTGATCTGGGCTCAGGTCATGATCTTTTGCTTGTTGAATTATCAACCCACTTTACAGTAAATCAAAATGTGCCAAGCACTTCAACATATACCATCTTCTTTAACATAATTCAGTCCTTCAACCATCTTGCAAGCCAGGCATAATTATTCCCATTTTATGTCTTAGGAAACTGAGGCTCACAGAGGTTAAGAGAAGAGTTCAAAGTGACACAACTAGAGAGCATCTAATGACAAATCTGTGACTCCAGTGCCAGTGCTCTGACACAGAACAATTTACTCATTTTATGAAGACCATTGGAAGATAGCTGATACTCAGTTGAGGCCTTATCCCTATGCTGTTAATTCAGTTCTGAGCCATGCTGTCTTTTGTTTGAATTAGTCCTCTTTTCTCTCAAAAATCAAAACTAATGCCAACCCCCCACCCCCTTTATCATTACAACTCAGAATGGCCAGAAAAGGCTAACTCAGTCTCCTGTTTCACCTTTTGCCAGTTTAGGAAAAAAAAAAAAAAAAAATAGGCGTATTGCCACTGAGCTTTCAAATTCAGAAGTCAAGAGAGATAAGAAGGGGTTTCTGGGTGGCTCAGTCGGTTAAGCGTCTGACTTCAGCTCAGATCATGATCTTCCGGTTCGTGAATCCGAGCCCCGCGTGAGACTCTGTGCTGATGGCTAAGAACCTGGAGCCTGCTTCTGATTCAGTATCTCCCTCTCTCTCTGCCTCTCCCCGACTTGCACTCTGTCTCTGAAAAATAAACTAAAATGTTAAGAAAAAAAAATGTATAAAGAAAAACAAGGGAGGTAATAAACCCAAAACGATCTCCAGAAGTGAACAGGGACTTCCTTATGCTGCGGTAGACTGCCCACCTCTCATTTGGTGAGGGATTCTTTCTTCCTGCTTCCGCTTCCCACACGCAAGTAGCGTCTGCATCTTCTTAAATGTTCCTACATATGGAATTATGACCTCTAGTATTTCAAACTCAGTGATAACTAGCCCCTTAAGGAAAGTGCAGTGCAAAGGAAAAGTGTGGGCTCTGTCACAGACGGGCTTGGCATCCAGTTCCGAATGCGGCCGACCCCCACGCTGTAAGAAAAGGGAGGCTAGTAACCTCTCAGCCTCGGTTTCCTGATGCTATTTGTCCTACAGAGTTTTTGCTGAGTGCGATAACATGAACATAATATTTGCAATGGCAGGAAACTTTTACAGTAAAAATTACTCTCTTTCTCTTCACTTCCTTGCGTGAGTTCCTCTGGAGGCAGCTTATCTCCGTAAAGGACTTTCCTCCATTGCTACTTTTTCTGGCCCGAACGAGTAATAATTTATTATTGTTGTTGTTGTTGCTGCTGCTGTTGTTTTCATTCTGGTAAAACTCACAAAACATAAACTTTACTGTTTTAACATTTTTTAAGTGTACATTTCGGCAACATCAAGTGTATTCTCACTGTTTTGCGATCATCACCACCATCCGTCTCGGGCCCTTTTTCATCCTCCCAAACTAGACCTCTGTACCCATTAAACAATAACTCCCCATTTCCTCCTCCGCCAGCCCCTGACAACCCCCATCCTATTCTCTGTCTCTCTGAATTGGATTCCTCCCAGGACCTCATCTAAGTGGAATCATACAATCTGTGTCCTTCTGTGATGGGTTTATCTCACTCAGGATAATGTCCTCAAGGTTCATTCATGTTGAAGCGCGTGTCCTCATTTCCTTTCCCTTTAAGGCTGAATAATGTTCTGTCACATGTGCATAGCACATTTTGCTTATATATTCCTCTGGACAGATCATTTTGATTGTGGAGACTCCTGGGCAAAAGTATAACTGAGACCATCTTCCTTCAGCGGCTCCCTCCAGGGGGGTTGAGGTGGAGGCCCAGGGGACCCCCAGGAAAACTTAGCACTGGGTGAACAAAGCTTTATCGTACTCACCTCCTTCTCACCCTTTCCTCTCTGTGATCCAGCACTTTTCCTTCTGTGTCATTTAAGCAGCAAGGGCCTGACCCAAACCTTAAACCCAAGCTTTCCTCCTGATATTAAGTTAGGCAACCACCCAGTGTGAGGAGAAGGTAAATAGTATCTACTGTGAGCTA
Organism: Hyaena hyaena; assembly: GCF_003009895.1. NCBI lineage: Eukaryota > Metazoa > Chordata > Mammalia > Carnivora > Hyaenidae > Hyaena > Hyaena hyaena. The sequence continues at coordinate 1,054,936 of NW_024081213.1, read as the reverse complement.
TAACATCTTCCCTAGGGAAAAACTTAGATACTTGACGGGTGAGGGTTGTCACGCCTGAGAGGTTAGGCCAGAATCTGTTTTCACTCTTACCTGTCTTCTGTTTCCCTTCTCACCTCCCTCTCTCTCTTCTCCCTTGCCCCTGACGGAGAGCGAAAATAGCCACCCCAAAATGTGTCTCTCTGGCATGTGGATCATTTGAGGCTGATTATTTTTAAGAAACAGAAAACTCGAGAAGTTTTTCTATTTGACCTTCCTCCTCTCCCTCTAACTGCCTAAAAGAATTTAGGGAGAGTACCTGTTCCAGGAAGGGACTTATCACCACAGATAACCATAGGATACTATGAATTAGGTGTAGTAGACACAGAGAGGAACCTAGCAAAGATGGTTTGCTAAAATTCCTGTGTCCCATTGTCTCTGGATGGCCCAACAACCATTTGATTACCTAACATTTACTCTTTCCATTTTTCCTGTGAATTGTCTTCCTTCCCTTTGAAACTCCAGCACCCTACTCCCTTCTCCATAGCTCAGAATGACATGTATATTTCACTTTGCCTGACTCTTTTTGGAATCTTTCATGTTTATGTGAATTCCCCATATGTACATAATTAAATTTGGTTTTCTCCTGTTAATCTGTCTCATGTGGATTTAATTCTTAGGCGAGCTTGGAGCTTAAAGGAAAATTTTTTCTCCCTAACACCCCATTTTCATTTCCCATACTCATGACAGTTCTTTTGCTGTAATGATGTATTTGAGTCTATATTCTTTCCCTGAAATAGGTGCAAAGAAACACAATATTAGCCTGATTAAATAATTTTCTACTTCAAAAATATTCTCAAGAAATGCTCTCTTTTTTGTTCATTTTGTTTTGTAACACTAGGTCCCCAAATCTTAGGAGTACCACAGAATGAATTTGAAATAATGAAAAATCTAGTACAAATACAATCCACTGACTCCAAACTTCCTGGTTAGTTCTCAAAACATTATCTTTTTGAAGTATTCTTTCAACCCCAAACCCACTGTAGGCTAAAAGAGCACATGGAATATCAATGCTTCTTTTTGGAAAATGAAAAAAATACAAATCAATCTTAGTTTCTTGCCTCAGACCAATGGGAAAAATCACCATTGGAAATGTCTGCTCTTTCCAATCTGGGCAGATTTCTAATTCTCTTTTTTAAAAACATAGAATGAATGATTCTAAGTAGAAGCTGTTTAAAGCCCAAATCCCAAAGCAAAAATTTTCATAACCAAAGTGTCCCTAGTAATGTTCCTACCATTAACAGTGGATCACTCAGTGCCATAAAAAAAAAAAAAGAATTGTAAAATTTTAGAGTTGGAAGGATCTCGGTCCAAGATTCTAAACAGATGCTTCTCTTTCAGTTTACAAAATGGAAGATGTAGCCTCACAAGCGTATGGACTATGGCTTGTGTGATCATTGCAGGATGCTGGGTAGTGGAATCAATGTACTTAGGGTGGAGGAAAGAAAGGGAAAGAGAGGGAGGAGGAAGGGGGGACGCAGAGGGGACTAAGGAGTGAGGAATGAGGCAGAGAAGGAGGGACAGAAAAGTAAGTAGTATTTGTTATAACTATATCTCTCTCTCCCTATCTATCTACCTATCATCTATCTATCTATCTATCTATCTATCTATCTATCTATCTATCTCCACCTCTCATACCTATATACATATATCCAATAGCTTTTACTATTTAGATGAATTAAATTATCTCAACAAACCACTAACAAAGATATTAATATCTCATATTTAGAGTTTAGGAAACTGAAGTTCAAAGAATGTGAACTCCTGTGTTTTTAGCACATGGGAGAAAAGAGAAATAAGAGAGGCTGAATTCCTTTTGAAGGGGACCCAAGGCAAAAAGGATGCATGTGATAGGCTGAACTTTATTAAATGCTTCTTACCTTTGACTACAGTACCACAGGGAAGAGATCATAGCTATGTCCACGAACAACATAGACCCTGATTAATAGTGACTGAAGTCAATTTCTTCCCTATTTGTTAGATATGACAAAAGAAAATAGTAGAATTTACAATGTTTTCCTTTGTATAAGTTCTATTATACCCCTGATGTCTCCTTTAACCCCTTACCAACTGTGGGACATAGTCAGTTATAGAAACATGGTAGGAAATGGCCTAAACAGGTAGGAATTGATCCAGACAGTGCTTCTACCCCAAGATGTGAGTTTTGATTATTCCCATTTCAGCTCCTGGAACAATTAGTACATGACTGATGGGTCAATAACTGATTTCAAAGGAGGATAGAAGATTCCTGAAATGCATTGTGTCTGTGATTTGCAAACAGGACTTTACTGACACATTACTTGAATACTTTGGAAAAAGTGAAGGGCTCTCAGATTCACCAGCGTCTGTTACTTCAAAACACATAAGCCTTTTTTTCAAGATCTGGAATGTAATATTCTGAGGCTCCACGCAGATTTCTCTGGCAAACTATGTAACTTCTGTGCCTCTCAGTTTCCTACACACACACACACACACACACACACACACACAATGAGAAAGATGGACTGGTCTTTAACGCACATGCCAGTTCCAACCTTCCCCGCTTCTGTGATTCCCTGAAGGGTTCTTACATGGAATGCTGAGTTCACCTGACATTTTTGCACCATGAAGATTTATGGACAAATGTGCATTACCATCATCATCCCACAAACTTTCACAGAGTATCGGTTATATGCTAAGAACTATCTGTATATTATTTCTAATTCTCACCATAATTCTTAAGATAGGTATTATTCTCTCCAATGTACTGAAGAAACCACACTAGCTCAAAGGTTATTCAATAGTGGGGACTTACTGGGGGGCCTGGGTGGCTCAGTTGGTTGAGTGTCCAACTTCAGCTCAGGTCATGATCTCACAATTTATGGATTCGAGCCCTGCATCAGGCTCTCTGCTGACAGCTCAGAGCCTGGAGGCCGCCTTGGATTCTGTGTGTCCCTCTCTGCTCCTCCCCCACTGATGGTCTGTTTCTCTCTCTCTCTCTCTCTCTCTTTCTCAAAAATAAATAAACATTAAAAAAAAACTTTTAATGGTGGGGATTAATCTGGGAATAAGTGCTATAGAATATTTTTAAAACCGATTCACCAAAAAACCTTTTTGTTTGTTTTGCTTTGCCTTGTTTTTGCCTAATTCTTTTTTCTTGATTTAAGATTTCATCCTTAGGCTAGAGGGCTAGAGTCATAAAAGAATAATTGTATTTGCAAAGATATGAATGTGGGCTCTTTTTCAAGGCAGCCCAATTCTCACATCTATCAGGCAGTTCCTGAACCTTTCTTCTCATAAACAGAATGAAACCATTTCTATCTTAGTGTCTTTTTTGGACCCTGAACATATTTTGTCCCAGTATCTGTAACGTTTTATAAAATTTAATCATTACATGCCTATCTCCCCTCACCAGAGTCCCTAACACCGCTACTTTTATCTTTACTGGAAGAGAATTTTTATCTTTATTGTTCCATCAATGCAATAACACCTGATATACAGTGGGTATAAAAACTCCTGAATTAAGGAGTGAAATGCTGATAAATTAGCTTTCACGGTATTGTGTAAATTTAAACTACAAGCAAAAAAACCCACAAACCCTGTATAAGTGTATTTTATCTTTTCTCTATTTGCATCAGCACGATAGGCTGGCAGAGAAGATGCCCTCAAGCCCTCTTTCCTTTCCTAGGCACCCCACTCTTTATGAAAGGTTTTTGTAAGTACTCTCCCTTTGAGTTCAGGAAATTCTCTCAGTTCTACTAACGTTCAAACCATCTAGCCCTGATGTTTCCACGATTTCTGCTTCATCCCTATCCTGTGCTCTCCTTCTTCACCTAGTGGTGAAGTATTTCTCTCCGGTTTCCACTGACAAGATCATCATCACCATGGTAGATGGAGATAGTAACCATGATCTCTCAGCCTTTTACTTCCATTATTTCTTGACTGATCAACCTTAGCATTAGAGTAGTTATTGGCTTTCTGCTGAAGCAGGTCCATAATTTACCTCTTATCCCATGGGGCATGCAGGTGGCTCAGTTGGTTAAGCATCAGACTCTTGATTTCAGCTCAGGTCATGATCTCATGGTTCATGAGATAGATCCCCACATCAGGGTCTGTGCTGATAACGCAGGGCCTGCTTGGGATTTCTCTCTCCCTCTCTCTCTGTCCCTTCCCTTCTCTTGCTCTCTCTCTCTTTCAAAATAAATAAGTAAACTTAAAAAAAATTACCTCTGACCCCTCTTTTGCAGTATGTACTTGTGATGGTTAGTTTTATGTGTCAGCTGGGCCATGGGATAGCCAGACATCTGATTAAACATTATTTTGGGGGTATATCTATGAGGGTATTTCTAGAAGAGATTAGTATTTGAACTAGTGAATTTAAATTGAGAAAAGCAGATAGTTCTCTCTCTTTGGGGGTGAGGGAGGCATTGTCCAGTGCATTGAGGGCCTAAATAGAACAAAAAAGCAAAGGAAGTTTGGACTGCCTTCCCTCTGCCTGACTGCTAGGTACAGGACATCTATCCTGCCCTTCATCTCCTGGCTCTTGGGCCTTCAGATAACACCACCAGCTGGCCCAGTTCTCCAGCTTCCACACATCAGATCGAGGGACTCTTCCAGAATTGGGTGAGCTGGTACCACAAAATAAATCTCTAGCTATATAGATATGTCTCATTGGGTCTGTTTCTCTGGAGCACTCTGACTAATACAGTACTTATTTTTATTTCCTCTGTTGGATCTACCTAAACTTACATTTCCATCAGTACTCTTTCTTAGCTTATACCCTCAATTTGTTGAGGAACACATCATCAGGTAACTTGCTAAGAAGAATGCATGGGAAGGTAGATTTTTAATGCACTGGTATATCTGAATGTTTTATTATTGGATTGATCATGTGGCTGAGCGTTATATTTTAGATTGAAGACATTTTCTCTCATACTCCAAAGATATTCATCTATTTTCTTTTAGCATTCACTGTTACTGTTGAAAACTCTGATGCCAATCTGGATCTCACACATTTGACCCTTCCAACCCTGCTCCCATGGCTGGAAATTCTACTATCCTACAACCCAAATTCCACCCAGTTATGTCTAGGTGTGCACAAACATTCACTAAGCCTTCTTGTCATCAGGGAGGTTCTTTTTAAATAGGAATTTATACATTTCACTACTTAATTTATAGTGATTCTCTGGTGACAAATGTCAACATCTGAGTGAGCTCTTCCTTGACCACCCAGCTGAAGTTGTAGCTATACCCCAGAGCCCAATCTCTCTTCCTTCCTTGCTTTATTTTTATTCAGAGCATACATCAGTCTCTAAGCCACTGTATAATTGGGATGCCCAGGTGGTTCAGTAGATTGAGCCTTGGACTCTTGATTCCAGATGAGGTCATGATCCCAGGGTCATGGGATTGAGCCCCACATCAGGTTCCATGTTGAGTGTGGGTCTTCTTGGGATTCTCTCTCTCCTTCTCCCTCTGCCCTTCCTGGCTATGCTCTCTCTCTTTCTAAAATAAAATTTAAAAATAATAAAACATAAAATAAAACACGGAATAATTCACTTACTTTTTCCCCTCTTCTGTCACTAAAATGGAAGAGGACAGGGAGTTTGGTCTGTTTTGTTCACCATCGTATACCCACAACTCTATCTGGCTCCTAGACATTTAATAAATATTTGTTAAATAAATCTCTATTTCATATTCAAGAAAGAGGCAATAAAATCTCTTTCTGCATGAGAAGTGTTTGTTAGCTGTCAGATTTCACTCAGATTGAGTGACTGAATTCAGGCAACCGGCCATGAGGAGAGCTGACCATTAAACTGGGGCCTCTCAGATGAGAGATTAAAGAATTTACACCCAACTTCTCCCCCAAAGAGTCCATTCTGAAAAACAATTGAGACACAAGATTTTACTTAGAGTTACAAGCAAATAATTTTATAATAATGCGGGGGCAGGGGCAGGATATGGAAAAGAGAAAGAGAGAAGAAATCGGAAGTAACCCCACTTAAACAGATGATAGGGTTATTGGTGATGAGTTTTTAGTCTTTGTATTTTCCTTTATCTTTCAGTTTTTTCCATTTATTATAGAAATTTGTAAGTCTAAAAATTAACAGAATACATTTCCAAGATGCTCTAGTGAGGATTATCCCAGTGTTTGCTGTCTGCTGTTAGCTGCTCTCATATGAATATTTATTCAGCGCTTCCTTTTCATTCCAAGTCACTACCTGATTCTACTCTTCAGCATTTGCCATGTCCTTTTAACTCTTCACCCATGTGCAAATATCACTTTAATTCAGGCATAGGTTTATTTAGAAATCTTATATTTGATAGCGTTAGCATTTCTGCTACCTAGGCAACAAAGTATGGCTTTTTTCTCCAACATCTTTTCATTTTTAGCAAAGTGAAATCTCAAAATCTTTTAATAAACTTGTAAAAAGAAAAGCCAAACTTAAATATATTCCTTTCTCTTAAAGAAAAAATGAGGGGATAAGTATAAAGGGTTACAAATAGGAACATGATTCTTAGAGAAAGCAGAACAAGTCTGGAAAGAGAGAAGAGTGGATGTTTCAAAATAAAAGAGAAAACATCCTGAAATGTCAATGGCATCCACATCCAATTTTCAAAGTTCCATTAATTATTTGAAGAGAATCCTGACTGAGTACACACATTGCATCTTAAATACACATAGAACCACATACACTATTTCTTCAATTCTGGAAGCAGTGCATCTTCTCCTAGAAACATTCAAGTATTAAAAATGCAAATAAAGATTCCAGCGAAAGATGCCTTACCCTAAATTCTAAAGATAACTTCTCCAGGATGCAATTTTGAGTTCTACACTTTTACTAAAAAATTATGTTGCAAACACTATCGTATCATTAAAGTTCTTCAAAATCAGATTTTTTTCCAGAACCATCCATGTACCATAGCCTAACCATGCCAATAGAATTTCTCACTTAATTTCTTTCCAGTTTTCAATATTATAAATAGAATGTAAAGAACATTCCTTTGCAAAAAAGCATTGTCCGCAACTCTCTTTTCATTTCCTTTTAAAAATGATTTTATTTTTATGTAATCTCGACACCCAGCCTGGGGCTCAAACTTACAACCCCGAGATCAAGAGTCAAGAGTCGCACACTCTACCAACTAAGCCAACTAAGCCAGACAAGTGCCCCTCTTATTCATTTCTAATGACAGAATTATAGAAGAATCCCTGGATCAAAGGACCAGGAGTCTTTTTTTTTTTTTTTTTCAAAATATCATTTACTTTTTTTTTTTTAATTTTTTAAGTTTATTTTTGAGACAGAGAGAGACAGAGCATGAGAAGAGGAGGGACAGAGAGACCGGGAGATTCAGAATCCGAAGCAGGCTTCAAGCTCTGAGCTGTCAGCACAGAGCTCCATGTGGGACTCGAACCCACTCAAGCCCGACGTGGGGCTCAAACTCACAAACTGTGAGATCATGACCTGAGCCAAAGTCGGAGGCTTAACCGACTGAGCCACCCAGGCGCCCCTGGACCAGGAGTCTTGAGGCTCCTGAAATGCACAGCTGAATATCCCCCCAGGAGAACGGCAACATGGGACACCTCCCCACCCCCACCCGCCAGGGTTACCTGACACTATCCACCTCGTGACTTGACAATTAATTAGGTGAGAGGTAATGTTCAGACATGCGGGAGTATGAGGGACTTTTAACTTTCTCTCCTTTTCTTTTTCTTAACCATCTGTAATTCCCCCATAATCTGCCCCTGCCTCTTTTATAGATTTTCTTCTGTAGAAGTGCTAGTATTTTTCTTACAGATTCATGAAAACTGAACACAGAGGTTGCCAACTCTTCGCCTGCCCTCAGTGCCAAGCATTTCTCCAAGTTTGTCACATACTGTTTTCTATGACATTTTCTTTTCACTTTAAGAAATGGTAGTTTCGATATACAGTGTTAACCTTCTTTCATCAAATCTATTCATCTTTTCCTTGTCCAAACAGTAATCCTTACTTTCCTGACTCTTTGTGTTGTGTTCTTTGTGACATACACTATGTTTTACGGACGTGGCTGGAAGTGATGACCGCGTGTGACACACACCACAAGGTAAGGATCCAGCTTGATATTTTCCATATTCCATTTATTGGGCAGCCCTTCCCTGCTTTCACTTTGTCATGTCCCCTTTACAGTGTCTCAGCTCATTGTACCTAATGGGATAATTTGGGTGTTTTTTTTTTTTTTTTTTTTTTTTGAGGGCTGTTCTCTTTTCTTGACCCTACTTGTGATGCTACTACTCCTTACCATATGTGTCATCTGTTCAGTAGGACAAGTTTACCCTTCCTCATTAGCTTCCCTTTCCAAACTGTCTTTTGTTATTCTCATCCTTTTATTCTTCCAGCAAATCTCCCAAAGAAAAATTCAATCGAAAGTGTACTGGATTGCATGAAACCTCAAAATTAATGTGGGAAAAACTGATAACATCTCTAACAGTCCATACAGACACGCGATATGCCTTTCTTCGTTCAAACCTTATTTTATATTTCTTGAGGTAGCACTGCGGTATTTTTCACCAAGGTCTGACACATTTCTTATTAAGCCTATATTTCTAGGTGTTTTATATTTCTTTTACTATTGTGAAAGAGATTTTTTTTTTCTCATTATATTTTCTAACTGTGGCTGGTGTGTTTGGATGGCCATTGATACTTACATTCATTCATCTTGCTGAACTCACTTCTAATTATTTTGTAGCTGATTCTCTAGGGTTTTGCTAGGTATATGATCATATCCTCTGCAAATAATGGTAGCTTTTTTCCTCTTTTCCAGTAATCACACTTCCTAGTTCTGCTTTCTACTATTAAACAATAGGGAATATAGCAGACATTCTTGCTTTATTCCTGATGTTAATGGAAATGTCTCTATTGGTATTTTCATATAAATGATGATATGAGCTGCCAGTGTAAAATATTCTTTAATATTTTAAGGAATCATTCTTCTATTTATAGGTAACAAAAAGATTTTTTTCCATTAGAAAAATTTAATGATCATATGGGTTTTCTTTGTGACCTATCAATATGATATGACAATACATTTTCTAATATTAAACAAACTGATATTTTCTACTTGGTTGTGGTGAAATATTCTTTTCAAATATTTTCTTTCTCATTTAGTTGGTTGTTAAATCATTTAGAATTTTAAAATATATTAGTTCAGAGGTGCCTGGGTGGCTCGGTTAGTTAAGTGTCCTACTTCGACTAGGGTCATGATTTCACAGTTCCTGAGCTCGAGTCCTGCTTTGTTTGGGTGAGCCCGAGCCCTGCATAGGGTGAGCCTCACATCTCTCCCTCTCCCTCTCTCTCTCTTCCTCTCTGCCCCTCATGGGATTCTCTCTCTCCCTCTCTCTCTGCCACTCACTCACTTTCACCCTCTCTCTTTCATAAAATTAAAAATAAAAAGTATCAATAAATATAAATAAAAATTTTTAAAAATTAAAAAATAAATTAATTCTTTTATTTTGCCTTTGTTAGGTTTTCCTACAGGTAATAACAATGGCAGCTGTGATCATTTTGCAAGTTCTTATCACGTTCCAAACACTGCGTTTTGTCGTGATGATTTTTACAACATTTAAAAATTAGATCTAGCATTATCTGTATTTTACAGATAAGGACCTGAAGCCCAAAAAAAGTTCTTAACTGAGGCTAGGATCATACAACTTGAGAGAGAAGCCTGTCACTATAGCCTGCACTGCATAGTTCTGGAGAGATAAATATGAGTTGGGTAGTTTTCCATGCTCTGAAAGAGAATATACACAATAGGAAAAATCTGTTCCTTGAAAGAATGAAATGACTGATCCATATGCATACAGGAGTCAAAATCATGCTGTGAAAATACATAGGCTTTGAAACCAGACAAATAAATAGGAATTATGGTCATTATAAAAAGTCTTGTCCCCAAGCCTTCTTTGACAACATTTTCCATTTACACCTGGGTCTTTTTCTAATATTTTTCCAGAACACGCTATTGCCCCAAGAAGTCATGCATTTCACCTAGGTGATGAAATGTATTATTTCAGTCATACGTATTATTCTCTTATAGTCTTAAAATCTCCATGTTTGTTTTTATATCCTCCTTGATCTTTGGTTATTTATTTGTGTGCTCCCCTTTCATCTCAACTAGATTTTCTAAACATTTGTGTATTGTTTTCTTTAATAAACTTTTTCTTTTAGAATAGTGTAGTAAGCTGAATAATGGCCCCCAAAATGTCCATGTCCTAATCTTCAGAATTGGTAAATGTTATCATGTATGGCAATAGATTATTTGCAGGTGTGATTTAACTAAGGGTTTTGTGATGGGGAGGTTATGGACAGAGGACAAGGCATTATGATCCCAGAAAGACAGACTGAAGGGATTCAGCCACAAGTAAAGGCATGTGGGAAGCTTCTACAAACTGGAAAGGACAAGGATGCAATCTCCTCTGGAGCCTCTAGAAGGAACCAGCCCTGTCAGCCCCTGGACTTTAGCCCCTAAGACTAATTTTGGACTTCTGACCTCCAGAACTATAAGAGAATCGATTTGTGTTATTTTAAACCAATGAATCTGTGGTAATTTGTTACAGTAACAATGGGAAACTGGTGCAAATAGTTTTAGATGGACAGAAGAGTTGCAAAGATAGTACAGAATTTCCATTAACTCCATACCCAACTTCCTCTATTGCTACTATCTTACATGAGTATGATACCTTTGTCACAGTTAATGAACCAATGTCGATATGGTATTGTTAACTAGAGTCCGTACTTCACTCATATTTCCTTAGTTTTTTACTAATGTCCTTTTTTTTGTTCTAGATTCGCATCCAGGATATCACATTGCAATTAGTAGTCATGTCTCCTTAGGCTCCTCATGGCTGTGACAGTTTCTCAGATCATCCATGTTTTTGATGACCTTGACTATGTGAAGAACACTGGCCAGATATTGTTTAGAGTGTCCCTCTGATGGGATTTGTCTGATGTTTTTCTCATGACTAGACTGGGGTCATGGGTTTGGGGGATGAGGACCACAAAGATAAAATGCCATCTTGATCACATCATGTCAGTAATGCATATTGTCAACATGAGTTATCACAGTTGATATTGACTTTGGTCACCTAGCTAAGGTCTTGTTTGTCAGTTTCTCCACCATAAAGGTACTCCTTTCCCTTCCTTTGTCTGGGGTTTTTCAAATAAAGAGCTTTTAAAATTTTTGTTCATTCCACTGGTTTTGTTTGCTTTGTTTTGTTTCGTTGCTTAATAAGTAGTTAATGGCTGCTTTAATCTTAATGGATTTTTTTCTGTCATGTTTGTGGTTCTTTTTTTATTCTTTTTCTAACATATTCATTTAAATCCTAGGTTTATTTATTTTTATTCTTTTTAAAAATACATAAAGCATTTAAGGACACATGGTGGCTGATTGTCAAGGGGTTGTTTGTTTGCTTAAACATTTATTATTAATAGTGGCAAAAGGATGTATTTTATATAACTTCTGCCCTTGGGAACATTGTCAGTTTTTCTTTTGGTCTATTACATGATTACTTTCTGTACTTTCTGTATTTCCATGAGTGCTTTGAAGGAAGTTATGTTTTCTGCTTGCAAGCTATAAACTAGACACTCTAGACACTATAAATTTGCAGTGAATGGGAACACTCTTGTTTTGAATCCTCATCTCCTCATATAGGGCCTGATACACAATAGGACTTCACTAAACTATTACGGAGTAAATGGTTATAAAATTTTGATACCCCCTGTTGTAATGACCAAAAATGTCTCCAGACATGCCCAACTGTCCCCTTGTGAACAAAATCACCCCCCAGGAATGAACCAGTGCTCTAACATGATATGATTATCAACAGAGAAAATCCCAGAGAATCTGTTCCAAAAGTATCAGAATTAAATATTTGAATTCAGCAAGCTTAATTGATAGATATAAAATCAATATTAAAAAAATATAAATGCCTATAATGTATAAAAATTATAAACTGTAAGCATTATAGTAGTAGTTGTTTTACAATAAGTAACATCAACAATAGCAATAAAAATTAGAAGCAATACATCTAATAAAAGATGTGCAAGAACTTATGAAGAAAGTTACAAAAACGTAATGAAAAATATGAAAGAAACCCTAAGAACACAAAGACTCACCGCTATCCTGTGTGAGAAGACTCACTATCATTGAGAAAGCATTTCATGCCAAATGCTGTATAAATGCAATGCAATTGTGATCAAAACCCAACAGGGAGTTGACTCTGAAATGTATATGGAGAAACATGGAATAAAGACAGCTAGGCTACTTTTGTAGAAAAATGATTTGGGAGTCTTTCTATCACATACATCAAATTTTACTCTGAAGCTGGAGAGTAATCAAGAGTGTGGGCAGAGATGGGCACATAGAACTGGGGAACCACATGGGTATTTCCTTTGTAGACCTGCATATATATGGAAACTTGATAATGACAGAGGAGGCTTCTGAACCCTTGGGCAAAGTAAGCAATGTACTGAGATAACTGACCTTATCTTTTGAAAAATTGTTTTTTGTTGTTTTTGTTTACTTATTATTTGTCTTTTACCACTCTGTGAGGGCAGGGTTGGATCTCTCTCCTTCATAGCTGTATTCAAATGTTGTCTTGGATAACTACTATTCACTTATAATACAATTCATCACATAATTTGCTTTTGTTTTGAGGGTTTGTGGCTTCTCTCCTCAAGCATTCCCTTGCATTGTGGGAATCCCAAAGGACAAAATGTCCTACATCTAGTTCCCCTCCACCATTTGTAGACTACGGTTCTGGTGATAGCTTGAACAGTGGCACTTTATGCTCCTGAGTGGTTATGCTCACACACATGTCCTTCAGCTAAGCTGGCTAGAGCATGGCCATTATTAGGCTTGCACCAGGCTAAGCCACTGAATGATGCCAGTCACTCCCCCTCTCCCAGAAGAATGACATTCACAATCAAACATGGTACCCTGTCAGGCCCCTCTCTCCCACATAGAAGCCTAAAAGAGTTTTCCTAGGAGAATCAGGTGGTAGTGGGTAGCTCAGGACACATTCATTAACCCTCCTGGAATATCGAGTAAATCTACATGCCTCTCAGACATTATTAATTTGCTTACCGAGAATTTGTGAGTTCCCTTTACTAATGGCCCTGGTCCTGGGTGCAGAGGTTGGGGACCCCACCTAGACATCCCGTCTGGCATTGGTCTCTCAGTGCTTCACGGGTTAGTTTAAGGACAATCGAATCTATGTCCACTCCAGGAAAGAAACCTCTTTATTTTATAGTCTAAGGAATTAATACATGGACTGATTGAGTGACTCATTCTAGGAAACAAAGCGATATGTTCAAAATAGGGGTGGTTGGGCATAGTGAAAAGTGCTTGGTTCTCTAAAGTTAGAAACATCTGAATGTGAATCCTGCTTTGGCAACTTATCAGCTGAGTGACCTCAGGGAAGCTACTTCACTTTCCTAAACCATTTTTCCTTACTTATAAATTGAGAAGGATAATATCTTTGCAAGATTGCTGTGAAGATAAAAGACAAAGTATATAAAGTGTCTAGCATGTACTAAATTTAACTAACTGTAAGTTTCCTGTGTTTTTTCTTAATTTTATTACATGCTTCTTTTCACAAAACTAATCTTGAAAGTAGGATCTATGTTGTGTTAGTCCCCTGTATTCTCCATAACACCTGGTCTAGTTCAGAGCATACAGTGGGGGCTCCAGAAATATATCTCTAAGTGAAAAGGGTTGTTTTCTGAAAGGGCGATATTCATTTAAATGAACAGTGAATTTAAATCTACTATCTTAGGGCACCTGGGTGGCTCAGTCAGTTGAGTGTCTGATTTCAGCTCAGGTCATGATCTCACAGTTTGTGAGTTGAAGCCCCGCATGGGTGCAGAAGCCGCTTTGGACCCTCTGTCCCCATCTCTGTCTGCCTCTTTCCCGTTCATGCTCGCTCTCTCTCTCTCAAAAGTAAAACATTTTTTAAAAATTAAAATAAAAAAAAATCTTCGTATTTTGCCAATTTCACTAAGATATGTCGAAGTGCTGATCTATTTTTGTTGATTCTGAAGGGAGTTCTCTGCCTGCTGGACTTGGATGCCTGTTTCCTTCCCCAAATTGGGGAAGTTCTCAGCTATAATTTGTTCAAATAAACCTTCTGCCCCTTTCTCTCTCTATTCCTCTTCTGGAGCTCCTGTGATATGAATATTAGATCATTTCATTGAATTATTTAGGTCTCTGATTCTCCCCTTGTGGTCTGGTAATTTGCTTTCTTTCCTTTTTTCACCTTCACCATTTTCCATAATTTTATCTTCTGTTTCACCTATTCTCTCCTCTGCTTCTCTCATCCTTGCTGTCACTGTATCTAGTTCATTTTGCACCTCATTTACAGCATTTCATAATTCATCATGACATTTCTTAGTTCCTTGATCTCTGCAGCAATAGATTCTCTGCTGTCTTCTATGCTTTCTTCAAGCCCAGCTATTAGACTTATGATTATTATTCTAAATTCTTGATCAGCTATATAGTTAATATCTGTTTTTGAGCAATTCTCTGGCTGTCATTTCTTCCTGGAATTTCTTTTTAGGAGAATTCTTCCATTTCATCATTTTGGCTTGTTTTCTGTCCTTTACATAATCTAATACCTTCTTCTATGTCCTGCACCTGCAAGCACAGCTATATTAAAAAGGGGTCATACTCTGGCCAGAGTCTGGCACTTCAGGAAATGTTTTTGGAGTGTGTTATGTGCACTCTGTGGTTGCATGTTGGCTGCTTTATCTCACTACTTGTAGTGGTGGATTGGACCCTCCAGCAGGTGAGCTTTGATTTGTTTGTTGAAGTAATCCTGGAAAGGAGGAGAAAGAGGGGAGAAGGGAAGAAACCTTATCCCAAACTAAGAGAGAAATGATAGAGGTGGGGAGAAAGACCAGGAAGAGAATCAAAGAATTTATAGGGCTTAATCCAGAAAGGAGAGAGGAAAATAAAGAAGAAACAGAACAGATGTAGAAAGAATATACATATATTGTTGGTCTGAGAATATAGTAAAAATGTCTGATTAAACCAACAACCAGAACAGAGAAAAGAGAGAAATTAAAATTTTTAAAAAATCTACTCTCTTGTTTTTTCCATTCTTATTGCTTTATTATGCGCTTATCTTTTATACATATTCCCAAATGTGAAAAAAAATTCCACGCAAATAAAATGTTAGTAATGAGTAAAATTTCTAGCCTAAAAGATTCTAGCCTATAATCTTCTTGAACAAGATTTAAAAGTATATATAGTTTTAATCTATGGAAAATAATTAAGTCCTTCCCAATGTTAATTGATATTTTAGTATATAAACTCCACATATCAGAACTGAAAAGGTTTCCAGAATCATGCCAGAGGGTAGCTTCTAAGTTTATTCTGGCACAATGCCACTTACAGGGTGAGAAAAAGTTCATGATTTTCTATTGTGTGAAGTCACATGTATAAAGTCCTTTTGTCCAAGTGGCCTCGTCATGTGACACTGCTAAATATTTTTCACTTGGCCTTCTAATCACGTCCGAAGTGTCATACCCCTAGAAGCAATTTGATGTATGAATAATGGAAACCTGAAGTGAAGCTCAAAGGAGCAACCAGTTAGTGGGACTTGTCCTCTGTCTAGTGAACCAAACACACAGTCTCCAAGTTTCCTTAGAACATGGGCAAGGTGAAGAAAATTCAGATTGAGAGCTGAATTCGTTCTAGGGCTAAGAGGTAAAAATAGAACACTGGCCGGGTTATTGGAGGACAAAGAGGGAACGAGATTATCTTGCTTGAGACCGGAGTTTGAATGAGAATGGAGTTCAGAGCATTTTAGGACTCGTCCATTTTACCAAAAAGAAGCAAAAGCAAACTGATCATTTATTACAGAGTAGAAGGCAAAGGAATTGGATTTATTTTCCCACATGGCATAAATAAAAACATGCAACGTTTTTCGTGTTTTGGAAAACAATCAAAAAGGGCTACTTGGCAGGAATATTATTTTGAAATTCCTGCTGTAAGCCACTCATTTTCGCCTTCTTAGGCAGGCTTTGCCTCTTATAGCAGACCCTACTCCACTATAGCTGTTTAATCACAGGAGCTCACAAAAGCCTGTGTCTGCTTGTTTTATTCTGTGGATTCTCAATCAGCCCTCGTGAATGCTTGTTTTGACACCGGCCCTTTAGCAATTCTGTGCGCACTGTCCAAGCTCCTCCTTCCCTCCAGTAACAAATCCTCATTAGACTTCAATTTTTCAGCCATTTAAACTCTGACTACACATTTTAGAATATTATCTAGCTCATCTATTTGCCAGAATTAGATGGTAATTTACTCAATAAAAGATACAATTGTTGTGATAGATCTCTATCTTTTAATGTGTTAAAACAGTATCTTTTGAAGAGCAACGTTACTATGCATTTTACAATTACTGGGCAGTGGAGGTGGGGGAGGAGTGTTATGGTTAAGGATTTCTTGAGAAGGAGTCATGTTCCAAGTTCTTCTGATACTGTCTAACAGAAATAAATGAGATAAAAAGAAGTTGCAAGCAGATGAAATATTTCTCTAGTGCCACTTATTATGGAAATGATTTCTGAGGTCCCTGATGAAATCTGCTCCTTTGGTTTCTTTTCCTGGCTAATCCAGTGACTAGATCCAAGGCCACTTTAAGATCAAAAGAAGGAAACACACAAAAGTCCCACAGATCTCTCTGGAAAGGCTTCCAGCAGTCCTAGTCATCCAATTCTTTGCCATTTTGCGGGAGGTCTTGAGGACTCCAGATTCTCTTTTCATGGCACCCTTGTGGATATTGATCTTATTGGTTTAAAACTGATGGCATTGGGGGGTGCCTGGGTGGCTCAGTCGGTTGAGTGTCCGAATCTTGATTTCCACTCAGTGCATGATCCCAGGGTCGTGGGATCAAGCCCTGCATCAGGCTCTGTGCTGAGTGTGGAGCCTGCTTAACACTCTCTCTCTTCCTCACCCCTCTCCCTGACTCATGCTCTCTCTCTCTTTCCAAAATTAAAAAAAAAAAAAATTCCAGATCACTCTGGAATTTCCAAAGACAGTGGTGATCTGGATAGGGAAAGTGATGTTTTTGAAGCTGCACACATTTCCAGAGAAGATGAAGAAAACATCAGTTGGCCATCTCAATGAATTATGTTCAAGAAGTTTGTGGAGATTATGGGAGGGGCAGACATGCAATATCCCCCAAACTCACATACGCTGGTGTTTATTCCCCTTTATGTATTTCTCCTTGATAATAACCCCCCTACACACCTCTCTGACAATCAGTCAAACTGAAGAAACCTACTGCACCACAGTCAAGAATAGGTCATTCTGTATTAATAAAAGGTAAATTCTAAGAATCAGAAATGTTGTAGAGTTCTGCTTTTCCTAACTTTTGGGGGGTGGGGGAGAAGAATGCCCTTTTATCTCCTAAGATTCAATATGTGGCTCTAAGCCCAATGTGATACTTTCAATATTTGATATTTGAATCTGACAATGTCAGTTTTCTTTGCCCATTAGAGCTTACAAGGTGCTTTCTTTTATATAATGTTGTTTTTCAAACAGAGATCATCAGAGATGTGACGGGATATACAAGATCAAAGAATAAAGAGCATCCATTTATTGTTCCTGCTGGTGAGACAGTTAAAATGTTACTTTGTATTAAAACAAACACATCTATTATTAACTATAATGCATAATTCACATGAATGTCTCAGATAAAACATGAGACTTCAAAGGAATGTCATGCCTAAAATTTGCAGCTAAGAGCTCTGCCTGTAGTCTGCTAAGAGCAGTAAGGGTGCTCGGTGGAAATATGAGTAGCATAGGTACGCATTTTTCTTATTTTATTTTCCCAACATGTATATTAGATGGCATGTTTATCCCTTTACAAAACAGAAAATGAAAGCTTGGGAGGCTGAACACTTCTCCAAGTCACTTTGCCAATTCCTACTTGACAAGACCCTTTCTGGCTCCTTCTCCAGGAGTAAGACCAGTCGATAGCGGTTTTCATGGTGTGGTAGGCCGAACCATGTGATGTCCACATTCAAACCCCCAGAACCTGGGAATATGTCACCTTCCATGGCAAAAGTGATTTTGCAGATGTGATTACGTTAGGGATTTTGACATGGGGAAATTATTCTGGACGTTCATATGAGCTTAATATAATCATAGGGTGCTTGTAAGAGGAGGGCAGGAGGATCAGAGTCAGAGAGAGGAATTACAAGGATGGAAACAGGTCAGAGAAGAGAGAAGGTGCTGCGCTGCTTGGATATGGAGGACTAGACCACAAGTCAAGGAATGTTGACAATCTCTCCAAGTGGATAAGCAAGTCGTGGCAAGAAGACAGGTTCTCCCCAGAGCTTCTAGAAAGGAACACAGTCTTACTAATGTCTTGATTTTAGCCCAGTGGGACCCATTTCATACTTCTGACCTGCAGAGAATAAATTTCTATTGGCTGAAGCCATTAAGATTGTGGTAGTTTGTTATAGAAGCAACAGGAAATTAATATACCTGGTAAGGCTCTGATAGTCTCCCGATTTTCCTCTCATCGTTGTCTCTAATTAGTGGTATCTCATTGTTTTATTTTAATAATTATTATTTATCACATTGCTGTGTACACATAGTTTTTAGCTCTATTAAGAGTTCCAAGGGGCACATGGGTGGCTCAGTCAAATAAGTATTCAACCCTTGATTTCAGCTCAGGTCATGATTGAGCCTGCTTGGGATCCTCTCTCTCTTTCTCTCTCTCTCTGCACCTCCCCTGATTGTGCTCTCTCCATCTCTCTCTCTCAAAAATAAAATAAATAAACCTTAATGGGTGTCTCAGAGGCTCAGTCAGTTAAGTGGCCAACTCATGATTTCAGCTCAGGTCATTATCTCACTCTTTGTGAGTTTGAGTCCCGTGTCAAGCCCCATGCTAATAGCATGGAGACTGCTTGGGATTTTCTCTCTCCTTCTCTCTCAGTCCCTTACTCTAAACAAACAAACAAACAAACAAACATAAATCAATAAAATTAGAGTTCCATAAGTTTTTAATCCCATTAAAAGACAAATGGACAAGTGTAGGTGAGAATGTAAAGAAATCAGACCACTTGTACATTGCTGGTTGGAATGTAAAATGGTACAGACACTAAGGAAAAGTTTGGTGGGTTCACATAAAGTAAAACATGGAATTACCAAATAACCCAGGACTTCCACTTCTGGGTATATACTGTAAAATACTGCAAACAGATCTTCAAACAAAAACCTGTACACAAATGTTCACAGCAGTGCTATTCATCATAGCTAAAAGGTAGAAACAAATCTGAATGTCCATCCACTGATGAATGAATAAACAACATGTGGTATATCCATTCAATGGACTATCATTCAGTCATAAAAAGAAATGAAGTCCTAATATATGCTACAGCAAGGTTAAACATTGAACCTTGTGAAGTGAAAGAAGCCTTACAAAAGGCCATATATTGTTTGAGTCCATTTGTATGAAATATCCAGAGTCCACAAATTCATAGGGACAGAAGCAGATTGGTGATTGTCAGGGGCTGGGAGGAGTGAGGAATAGGGGAGTGACTGCTTAATGGGTTACAAGATTTCCTTCTGGATTGATGAAAATATTCTGGAGATGGGATCATGGTGATGGGTGGACAACCTTGTGAATGTGATAAATATTGTTAGCGCTAAATTTTATGTGATGTGTACTTTACTGTAATAAGTTTTTTAAGAAGACAAATAAATGGAGGGGTGTCTGGATGGCTCAGGCAGTTAAGCATTTGACTCTTGATCTCAGCTTAAGTCTTGATCTCAGGCTTGTGAGTTCAAGCCCTGCATTGGACTCTGTGCTAGGCATGAAGCCTACTTGAAAAGAAAAAAAAAAAAAGACAAATGGAAGTAAAAATCTTTGAAGTTGAAATGTAATAAAGTATCTGACCCCTGCCCCACTGATCTGTAGCTCCCAGTTCTCTAATCCAAAAGCTTCCGGTTAAAACTTTGATTTTGGGGTAACTGATTATTTGAATATTTGCTGCATATTTCCAAATAACATGCTTATAGTATACTGTCACCTCCTCATTTATAAATTTTTACATTATCTATTGCTTTCCAATTACAGGTAAGCATTTAGTTTAATTTTCAGCAATTATATTTTGAATACCTAAGTTTTTTGTTCTTTGGCTTATGCTTTTGCACTATATCATTCTTCCTAATCAATGCAATATCTTCTTTCTCTGAGAATGTACAATTATTTTTGGTTTTATTCTGCTCTCTGTCTTGTCTCTGTTTCATCCAAGTTCTTTCTTCTTGTTTATTGTTTTCCTTCTCTGTCCTTCATGTTGAAGACTTTCTTTAAAAGTCTATGATCCTTGCCTGTCTGTTCATGTCTGGGAGTGAGGCACTAAAAAGTTGGCTGGCAGTTCTTAACACCACAGGGTATAAGTCCAGTTGGAAATTTTATGAGGAAGTATCTTTAAAAAAACATTTTTTAAATGTTTATTTAGTTTTGAGAAAGAGAGTTCATGAGGTGAGGCAAGGACAGAGACAGAAGGAGACAGAGGATCCAACCTAAGTCTGATGTTAGGCTCAAACTCATGAACCTTGAGATCATGACCTGAGCTGAAGTCAGAGGCTTAATTGAATGACTACCCAGATGCCCCATAGGTCAGTATCCTAAAGTGTCCCTAATTGTGTGGGTTAAAATCTTTTGACACACTTCCCATTAAGGGGCGGAGTCTAGTTCTCCTTCCTGTGAATTTGGGTTGGCCTCTGAGCACTTTGATCAATTGAGTAAACCAGAAATGGCACTGCCCCAGTTCTGGGATGGCCTTTAAGAGACTGGCAGCTTCCACGTTGGTTTGCTGGAGCCCGGGGATGCCTTACAAGGACGAACCACCTGCTTGAGAGACCACACAGAGAGGCCCTAACACTCCAAGGAGTAGGAGAGAATCCAGAGGAACCCAGCTTCTTGCTTCTTCAAAAGATACCGAGGATGTGAATGAAAATGTCATAGACCCTCCAGACCAGAAAACTCCTAGGTGAACACCACAGAATGACCCCACACAACACCACATGGTACAGTCACATATGCATTGCCCGGCTCGCCCAGCTGACCACTGCCTGAATTTCTGACCCACAGTATCATGAGTTACAATACAAAGTTGGAGCGGTGCCTAGGTGGCTCAGTTGGTTAAGCGGCCGACTTTCAGCACAAGTCATGATCTCACAGCTTGTGGGTTCGAGCCCTGTGTCAGGCTCTGTGCTGACAGCTTGGAGTCTGGAGCCTGCTTCAGATTCTATCTCCCAATCTCTCTCTGTACCTCCCCCACTCACATTCTATCTCTCTCTCTCGAAAAATAAATAAACACTAAAAAAGAAAAATTTTTTTAAGTTGTTGTTTTAAAACACCAAGGTTTGAGGTACTTTGTTATGCAGCAGTAGTTAACTAGAAAACTAATCATTGGGCATTCCCATTTCTCTTGCCACTGGGATTTTTCAGGGCTTCATGGAAACCTTCCTCTGTAGTGTTCTAGATGTGACATTATAATTGTCCCACTTGTGGGCTTAATATGAGCAGCTGAGGGGCTCCTGGGTGGCTCAGTCGGTTAAGCTTCCGACTTTAGCTCGGGTTATGATCTCACGGTTCCTGAGTTCAAGCCCCGCGTTGGGCTCTGTGCTGAAAGCTAGCTCAGAGCCTGGAGCCTGTCTTCAGATTCTGTGTCTCCCTCTCTCTGACCCTCCCCTGCTCACACTGTCTCTCTTTCTCTCTCAGAAATAAATAAAACATTAAAAAAAAAAAACAGCTGAAAAAATTGTGGAGGCCTATCATCACTTGTTACATCAAGTCCATAAATAAAGAGAAGTGGGAAAACAGAACCATCAGGGTTCCCTGCTCACTTACGGCATCTGGGCTAATCCAAAAAGCAAACAAACTCGAGATTTTGTGTAATAACTAGGTATTTATATAGTTCTTCTATGAAAAGTAACCTTTCCAAAACTGAATCATCTCCCGAATACCCATAAGCCATTGGCTACATCGGAATGAAGATGTTTTCTGAAATGTTGGGCAACATCTGACTTCAGCATCTGTGTTAATGCAGCATGATAAGTATAAAGCACTGATGCTTCACTTTATGGGCCTGGAACTCTGCTTAGCTACAAAGTGCCAGCTGTCCCCAGGCTCCAATTGCTTACTCCTCAAGAACAGTCAACGTAGAAAATAGGGCTACGCACAGACTGGCAGAGAAGCCCTCGTCAATATTGCAGATTCAGGAATTGTCACGTCTGTCCTAATACCTTTATCAGATAAAAATGTGTCCATTTGTTATCATTTCTAAGTGCATTTTCATATAATCAAAGTTTTTCAACTGTGTGTATTGGTGGTTATGACAACCCAGACTGTTTCTCTACAGTCTGACAAAATAATATCAAATGTGAATCCTTAAATAATCCTTAAATAATAATCCTTAAATAATCCGTAAATTAAATAGCCATTAATCATGGCTAATCCGTCAATACTGTTAGCCACCCCGGGTCACATCACTCCCTGCATAAAGGCCCCTAACAGCCACTTACTGAAAACTATCTACTGTACCTAAAATTCTGATGTGATCACTCTACTGTCAACCTCCTTCGCCTGATGTTGCCTTTCCTTCTCTATTCCCCAGTCACAGGGGCCTTTTATTAAGCACTTATTATGTGTCAGGCTCTGTGCCAAATTCCTTAGAGACATTATCTGATTTAATATTCTTAACAGTACTAGGAAAGAGACAATATTATTGTAATTTTAAAGATAAATTAAGACCCAGAAATTACATGACTTGGCCAAGGTGACATAACTACTGAGTGTTGGAGCCAAATAGTTAATTAACTCTCTGTATACTGACTCAACTCCCAAAGGTGCATCTTCCCTGAATTCAGACCATATATCCAACTGCTTTACTGGTATCTCCTCTTGAATCTCTAATAGGCATCTCAAACTGAACATGCTAAGTGATCGGCAGTTTCAACTTCCCCTTTTCTGCCTCACTTTCCCGACTTCAGTGGCACCACACAGTCGCTGAGGACAGAAGCTTAGGCATCCTCTGTTTCTCTCCTTCCCTCCTCACCAATGTCTCAGCAGCTCTCGAGAGCTCAGGTTGCTTTCCAAAATATAGCCTGAATATGCGCATATCTCTCATCTTATTACTTCTGGACTAATCGGGGCCATCTTCAGTTTCCCACCTGAGCCAAGAGTGTCCTAATTGGACTTCTTCCTCTCATCCAGTCATCAGACAGTGGCTATAACAGTCTTTGTGGACACTTAGGATAACAATCCCCGCCAGTTCTCAACCTCTGATTGTTTATTATTCGCTTGTTGTTATTGTTGCTTTTGTTGTCTGGGAAAAGGAACTCAAAAAGCAAGAAGTTGTGCCAATCATACTCCTTAGTTGGTGGTGGGACATTATCATCTTTCATCCACATACGATCTCCCTCGCTTGTTTGTTAGTCGGTTGGCCTGTTCATCTCCTTTGATGCAAATTCCCCACCTGCATTTCCTCTCCGTAATCTGAGCAACCATCCTAATGTGTTTCACACGTGTTATTATAAACTGTTTGTTGATGGTTTTATATACCCACATTTTTAACTTAGGGAAATGATACTGTGGAGTAAATCACATTCGGCTTCTGACTTTTTTCACTCAGTGGCGTGTTGTGGAGATCCCTCGATGTTGAGTCTTCCGGCTGCTCTGTGGAATTCTCTGGTGCATCCACCACCTTAGACTATCTGCTCCCTGATGGATAGACAGACACCCAAGTGAGACTGGCTTCTGCTCCTTGGCACCATAAGCAATAAATGTCCCACTATTGTGGATTTGTGTGAAAACTATTTTACAATGCATATCAGAGTGAAATTGCTGGGCAATCTTGTATATTTAATTTGAAATGCACTGCCGAACTGCTCTCCCAAATGCCTACGGCCTCCATTCCCCCCACTAGTGCATAATGGTGCCAATATCTCCCCCTGCCAATGTCTCTGCCAGCATTAGGCATTCTCCAGCTTTCTGAATTTTGCCACTCAACTAGGTGGGATATTTATGACAGCTAATGAAATTGAGCGTCTTTTATGTGCCCTTTTGGCTTCCTCTTCTGGAATCTGCCTGATCATGGCCTTTGCCTATTTTTTTTCCACCAGGGTTATTGATTTTTCTTGCTGATTTTGCAAGACTTTCTTGTAAATGCTTATAAATGTTTCCTGATATTTATAAACAAAAATGTTTTCTCCCATGCTATCATCTATTAATGTTATCAGTGTTATTCCTTATTCGAATAGCAATTCTTTGTTTTGATAAAATTAATCATTAGTGCTTCTGAATATTTTTAAGCAGTACTTTCTCACCACCAAGGTGTAAATAATAAAGTCTTTCTGTTTTTCCCTTCCAGTGCATGCACCTCTTTCTTCCCCCTTTCTGACAGCTTGGAAAAGACCTCCCGTGTTATGGTACACACTAGCAATGATGCTGAATAGCCTTTTCTTGTTCCCAATCTACCAAAAGGTACCTCTTGAGGTTTTCCAGGAGTACAGTTTTTGTTGTGGGTTATTAGGGAAAGTGAGTCCTTTCAGTTCCTTGTTTCCTGATAGGCTTATCATAAATAAGTATTGACTTATTTGTGGTGAATTAAATGCCTTCCTACATCATATTAGATTAATAATGTGTTAATAAATACTTATAAAGATTTTACCATCTTCATAAAATTCCATTTTAAAATGTTTTTTTTTTAATGTTTTATTTATTTCTAGGAAAGAGAGAGAGAGACAGCGTGGGCAGGGGAGGGTCAGAGAGAGAGGGAGTCACAGACTGAAACAGGCTCCAGGCTCTGAGCTGGCAGTCAGCATAGAGCCCGACGCGGGGCTCAAACCCACGAACCGCAAGATCATGACCTAAGCGAAAGTCGGACACTTAACCGACTAAGCCACCCAGGCGCCCCTTTAAAATGTTTTAATATGTTAATAAATATTTACTAATTTATTTAAAAAATTTTTTAATGTTTTTATTTATTTCTGAGATAGAGAGAGAGAGACAATGTGAGCAGGAGAGGGTCAGAGAGAGAGGGAGACACAGAATCTGAAACAGGCTCCAGGCTCTGAGCTGGCCGTCAGCACAGAGCCCAACGCTGGGTTCGAACCCACAAACCGTGACATCATGACCTGAGCCAAAGTCGGACACTTAACCGACTGAGCTACCCAGGTGCCTCAATATTTAATATTTTAATAATATTTTTACAATGGTCTACTAGTGTGGCAAATTATATTGACAGATTTTCTGATGTTAAACTATCCCTCCAATCCAGGCATAAAAGGAATAACTAATCTGTTATGGAGGATTTTTGCCTGTGTTACTGTAAGCATAATAGGATGATCACTTTGTCTATGTGTTTTATGCTCTGTCCTAAGTACCTGAAGTACCTGTAAAGTCAGGATCACACTCACTTCACAGAATGGTCTGGGGCAGGGAATTATTGGTGTTTGCTGATGTATTTAAGTTCTCTATTTCTTCTTGTGCTAATTCCAACAACTTGTAATTTCTTGGCATTTCTCTATTACATATAGATTTTCCAGTGTTATAATACTCTTTTATTATTTTTTAAAGTCTTGACTGAAACTGACATTATTTCTGCTTTAAAAAATTTTTTATTTGCATTCTCCCCTATTATCTTTTATTACGTCAACATCAAATTGTAGTATAACATACACACAAAGGAGTACAGATCAGAAGTGTAGAGCTCCATGCATTCCTGTGAGGTGCATATCCAGGAATAGACATGGTGGGTCAAACCTACATATATATATAAACATGTATGTACCAACATTATCACAGCAACATTATAACCACCGGAAGTGAAAATAGCCTAAAGGTTCATCAGTGATAGAATAGATAAGCAAATGTTATTATGTTTGTACCATAGAATGTTATACAGCAATAAAAGAACAAACTACTACCATACACAAAAACATGGATAAAATGCACAAATGTAATGTAGGGCCAAAGAAACCAGACACAACGGAGTACATACTATATGATTTGATTTATATAAAATTCATTATCAGCACAACTAAATTATGATTATGAAAATCAGAATACTGGTTAGCTTTGTGGGAGTCGGGGACTGGAAGCACTCTAGGGTGCTAATAATGGTCTATGTCTTGATCTGGTTGTGGTGATAAATATGTGCTCACTTTATAAAATGCAATGAACTATTTGTAGTTATGATTTGTCTACTTTCCTATATGTATAATATACTTGGATAAAACAGATTCAGAAGAAACAGCAACTATTTTATGGTATACCTAAAAGCCTTAGAGAACATTTCATAAAAGTGATTTCAAAAAGTTGAAACTCAGGGGCACCTGGGTGGCTCAGTCAGTTAAGCACCCTACTTCTGCTAAGGTCATGATCTCATGATTCATGGGTTCGAGCCCCATGTCAGGCTCTGTGCTGACAACTCAGAGCCTCGAGTCTGCTTTGGAATCTGTGTCTCCCTCTCTCCCTACCTCTCCCCCAGTCAGGCTCTTTCTCTCTCTCTCTCTCTCTCTCTCTCTCAAAAATGAACAAACACTAAAAAATTATAAAAACACAATATTTATAAATAAGTTATGATAGTCATAAATTTGCTTATGCCAAATAACATAGGAGCTGAATACATAAAGCAAACCTATTAGAACCTATTTAAAATGCAATCAGAGTGAAAGATGTCAGTATACTGTCTTTAGAATCAGAAAATCTGGTACTCAAGTAAAAATATGGACAAGGAGAGATCGAATAGCATATCAAAAACTCCAAATTAATAAAATTTTAAATGAATTTTCAAAAGCTCTAGTGGAAAATATACAAGTTTCATAAACCATAAAATATTCACAGAAATCAATAATATACATATTAATAAAGAAAACTTTATAAAGTAAGGTTATAAATAACCCATTAAAATTAAGAATAAATAATAAAATACTGACCAAAAGTAAAACGCATTGACTACATGAAAACTAAGAAACACACTTTTAGGGATTCCTGGCTAGCTCCATCAGTAGAGCATGCGACTCTTGATCTCTGGGTTCTTGAGTTCAAGCCCCACGTTGGGCATAGAGCTTACTTAAAGACACACGTATTTCTAAATAGTGATTAGATCAATAAGCTCTCAAAGCTAAAATCATAAATTTTATATAGAAAGCAATGAAAAGGGAGAACACGTCATACATTACTGGACACAGCCAAAGATGTACTCAGAGTTTTAAAAACAGTCATAATGCCCTTATTTTAAGTAAGAAAGATGAGAGCACCTGGTTGACTGTCTATAGAGCACGTGACTCTAGATCTCGGCCTTGTAAGTTTGAGGCTCACGTGTGCTGACAGCCCAGAGCCGGGAGCCTGCTTCAGATTCTGTGTCTCTCTTTCTCTCTGCCCCTCCTCTGCTCATGCTCTGCCTCTCCCTGTTTCTCAATAATAAATAAATAAATGTTAAAAAATTAAAAATATATATAGTATAAAAAATAAATATAACAATATGTTTAAAAAATAAACAAGATGAAAGATGAAGAAATTTGGTGTCTACCTAAGGAATCAGAAAATGACTAGGAAAACTTTTCCTTTTTCTTTTTTTTTTTTTTTACCATTTAAGAAGAGAAAATTTGTAGAGATGAAAATTGAACCTAACCAAATGAGAAACAAAAATTCAGTAGAACAATAAATGAATCCAAATGTTGGTATTTCAAAAAGAATCAGTAATAGGCATAACCTGTTGCAAACTTTCTTAAGGAAAAAGGAGAGAAAAGTAGAAAGGATTACTAATGAAAAAAGGGACAAACTACAATATAGGATTTTTTTAAATTATGAAATGAAACTACAGACAACTCCTTGGCCACAAATCTGCAGATCTAGAAGAGATAGGTAATTTCTCAGAAAATATAAATGACCAAAATTAACCCAAGAAGAAGACAAAAAAAACTTTGAATAGACTAATTATCACAGAAGATACTAGAAAGTTTGAAAAGATCTTTCACAAAAAATGTTACTGACTGGTTTCATAGCTGAAGTCTATCTCACCTTTAAAGAACAGCTTGTTCCCATGTTATTTAAATGAGTCTAGGCCATAGAAAAAAATACAGAAGCTCCTGATTGATTTTTACAAAGCCTGAATAACTTTAATACCAAAACTTTGTAAAGAAAGTATAGAAATAGGTGACTGCAGGGGCGCCTGGGTGGCTTAGTTGGTTAAGCGTCCGACTTTCCGACTTTCGCTTAGGTCATGATCTCGCAGTTCGTGGGTTCGAGCCCCGCGTCGGGCTCTGTGCTGACTGCCAGCTCAGAGCCTGGAGCCTGTTTCAGTCTGTGACTCCCTCTCTCTCTGACCCTCCCCTGCTCACGCTGTCTCTCTCTCCTAGAAATAAATAAAACATTTAAAAAAAAAAAAAAGAAAGGAAGAAATAGGTGACTGCAATCTTTCTTTGTCACAGTCTCCTCAAACATGTTCTTTTACATTTTTATTTTCTATCTGGCTCTCTTCTGTCTTCCTTTCCCTTATTATTAACTCCTGCTGCTTCTCTGCAAGCTTCTGTATCTATAATGGTTTTATATTACATTCATTCTTTCCTAAGTCTTGACTGCTCACTCTTCGTCTTCTTTCACCTTATATTTGAGTACTTTTGTCTCCTCTTCAATATCATATTTCTAGAGACCACATTTTCTTTAATTTCCTTGATATCAGGAGGAAGCATAGTCTGTGGCATATGTCTTTATCTGATGAATATTCTTTATCTGACTTTTGTTTCTCATGGACCTTTTTCTTTCTGGCCACTTTCTGATTATTACTCAATGTTGAAAGGGACCAATTCTAGACCAGTTACTCACAAGAGCTTGTGTAGGAAGGGTTCAGAAACTGAGTAGAGACAAGGTAGCTTGGACTTAGGACTTTCTTACACTTGCCTGCCACATGCTGTCAATAGTGCATGCTCTCAGATTCTAATGTTCTGGAGTTGCCTTTGCGTAAGCAGAAAGTTCACCTATTTCTTCTATGCAATGGTTTTGTAAGTGGTGATTTAGTGATTCTTGTTCCTGGTTGTCTTCTTTACCTATATGCTGCAGCTGGGCTGATTATCACTTACATTCACTAATCTATCCCATCAAATAGATAGCTTCTTGTAGAGATGGGAGGTCTTACTATCCAGCCCCCATCTTCTGCTTCTCTATGCTGTTGAACCATGCTTGGGGTACTCCCAAAGCCCACCTTCGCCCTGGCAGACCAACTGATATGAAAAGGTGAACAAGATTTGGCCCTGAGTCTGGGCCAACTGCTTCGAAGAAATCTGTGTGCTCCTCAAAGTCTGTCAAAATATGTGCCCATTCTTGCTGTGCTCATATGTTTGGTCCACATAATACTATACTAGACAATTATTCTGATAGACTTGTTCCCTGACATTGCTTTTGCTTTACTTCATGTTCTTCTCTGTGGTGTGTTATTGTTGGGTTTACAGAGAAGAGTAGAATAGAAAAAGTCTTTATCCCAAATTTTAATTAGAAGTTTCTAGGGACCTGGGTTAAGAGTCCAACTCTTGATCTCAGGTTAGGTCTTTTTTTTTTTTTTTTTTTTTTAGTTTCATTCATTTATTTAGAGATGGAGCCCCTACTCTGGGTTCAAACTCACGAATCATGAGGTCATGACCTAAGTGGAAACTAAGAGTCAGATACTTAACCTACTGAGTCATCCAGGTGCCCACTCGGCTTAGGTCTTGATCTCAGGGTCATGAGTTCAAGCCTTTTGTTGGGCTCCATGCTGGGCATGAAGCCTACTTTTAAAAAGTCTCTACTACTGGGACACCTGGGTGGCTCAGTTGATTAAGCATCTGACTTCAGCTCAGGTCATGATCTCACAGCTCATGAGTTCAAGCCCCACATCAGGCTCTGTGCTGACAGCTCAGAGCCTGAAACCTGCTTCAGATTCTGTGTCTCCATCTCTCTCTCTCTCTCTCTCTCTGCCCCTCCTCTGCTCACACTCTGTCTTTCTCTCTCTTAAAAATAAATAAACATTAAAAAAAAGTTTTAAGCCTTTACTATTTATTTTAATTTATTCACTCAGTAAATATTTATTGAGTGCCTATGAAGTATAAGATGCTGTGTTTGGTGTTAGGGAGGGTAAAAATATGGGGGTAGAAAATCACAGCAAGTATTTGAAGAACACAAGTAATCCCATTCTGTTGGAACACAAGTATAAGAAAAGAAATCCGCACCCACCACCATGGTGGCCACAGGAGTGCTATTTCAGGAGAAAAGTCTTTGCAACTTTGCTTATGTGAAATAGTCCTATTTATGTCCTGGGAACCCTCAGGGCTATCCTAATAATAGCAATGCCTGGAAGTGTTAATAAATGGTGCCAAACCATCCAATAATTATGGAAACAAACATTCAGCATGTTCTTTGGTATAGGTACTTTCATCCAGAACCATGTGGGCCACCTAACAAAATGGAATTTCATTAAAAAAAATAGCAAATGTAGGATAAGCTAGAGTGGCTCCTTGTCTAACAGAGAATGTGGTTGTGCCCTGCAGACTTAAAGTAATTGCTCTGTGGTAATTAAGAAGAAGAAGAAAAAAAAAAGACTGCATGTCTCTTTAACAGGGCAGGTAGAGAACAAAAAAGAAATGGGATCAAGAGTTTTGGGGACCCTGATGATGCTCCAGGCAAGGCAGTGGATTTAACTACAACTAAGCAGGAAGGAGAAGTAGTGGCCACTTTCTCTTCTCTGTAAGTCTGGGGATATTGAAACTAAAAACTACTACAGGATTTCATGGGGTTAAATTGCTTCTCTCTACAGCCCCAGACCATGATAAAAAGTCTTTACCTTTAAAGCAAGAGTAATTGACATTCATTTTTTTTTAATGTTTTTTATTTATTTCTAGGAGAGAGAGAGACAGCATGAGCAGGGGAGGGTCAGAAAGAGAGGGAGATACAGACTGAAACAGGCTCCAGGCTCTGAGCTGGCAGTCAGCACAGAGCCCGACGCGGGGCTCGAACCCACGAACCGCAAGATCATGACCTAAGCGAAAGTCGGACGCTTAACCAACTAAGCCACCCAGGCGCCCCAAGAGTAATTGACATTCAAAGCATTTTCTCATTCATTTGCCCCTGACCTTCTTGTCCATCTCCTTTTTTCTGACTCCTCTGTATTCCCCAAGAACCATATTTTGCTCAATCTCTGGGTTCTGGGAAGAAGCCAATGGAACTTTGATCTGTTATTTGAAAAGCAGAGCTTACAAGATGAACAGTGGTATTTTTCTCTCTCTCTTTTTCTGAATCTTGTGGGATATCTTACAGGTAGACTAGCTGTGGGAGCCTTTGAATAGGGGAGGCACCGGGAATGAAAAATCTTAAGCACTGTTGACCCAACATCAGACCTTGGCTCTGAAAAACATTAGTATATGCCTGTGTCATATTGGCAATCCATGGTCCTGAATTGGAAATAACTATATATAAGCAGATTCTACAAAATATATTTTGTTACATTAGCAATAATAATTAGATAAATCCTATTAGGAGAGATAGAAGGAAGAGAATTGATAATTATGGAGCTAAGACCTCTGGGGAAATGATTCTCTAAAATGTGGTTCCCCTGCCAACAGCATCAGCATCACCTAGAAAGTGGGTGGAAATGCAAATTCTCAGGCCTCCCCCGAGTCCTACTGAATCAGGAATTTTGTGAGTAAGACCCAACAATCCATTTTAACAAGCCCTCTAGGTAATTCTGATCTATGTTAAAATTTGAGAACTGATAGCACTCGGGGCAGTAAAAGAACTCAAGGTATAGATCAGCAGTTCTCCAACTTCATCCTGCATCAGAATCACCTGGAAAGCTTATGAAAACAAAGATCACTAGAGCTTACTCTAAGAGTTTCTTATTCAGTTGGGTTATCTAGAACGTAAGACAATTTACATTCTGTCACATTCCTAGGTGATGTTGATGCTGTTGGCCCTGCGACCACACTATGAGACCTACGGGTCTTGAGTAAATGCAAGACCTCCTTGGCTCCAGATTAGAAAAAAGATTTTCTGAACTGAGGAGCTGGGGAGCTGGGAGTGGGAAGTGAGGACTGCATAGACTTATCCATGATCTGTACAGAGAGAGGTTCTGCCACTTTGGGCTCTGGGGAGGCAGCAAAATACAGGCAGGCAGTTTTAGTTTCACTTGCTGAGTTACTTTTCTGCTGTTCACATGTTGTAGAAGAGTAGTAGACAGAGCCAGAAGTCCACAAAAGGCCAGCTGGACAGCCTTCAAAGTGGCCTTCATGAACCAAGGCCCAAGGACCAACCACGATGATGGTGTGTCAGTCGATACCTGTGTGAAGAGATGAGTTCATAGGGAAGATTGGCCTCCTCCTAATCTGACAACCTAGTGCCTCAGAAGCTTCCAGAGCTCAGCCACGAACTGAGCAAAAGTGATGAAATCTTGAAATGGTCTTAGATTGTTTCCACCACAATGTAGGAATGAGGCCAAGGCCATCCCTGAAAGGGGTAAGGATCTGAAGGGATACAACCAACATAGTGCATTTGAAAAGGTCGATGCTGTTAGCATCTTTCCTAGGCTCTTTGTGATATGGTTACAGACAGAAAATTTGAAATTTAATTTCACTGATGCTTAGGAAATATGAATGAAGTGCAATGCCTCATGATAAACCCTTCAACCTTGGACCTGAAATGGATGTTTCAGCTACCATACCCAAGGGACTGGCCTGATGGGGGCATAACATAGAAATGAAGTTGAGTTATAAAACATAAAATGACTAATTATGAGGAAATAACTGGAAAAATTCAAACTGAGGAACATTCTACTGAACAGCTGGCCTCTATGTTCAAATATGTCCTGCATATTAGATTATGGGATTGTATCAATATTTTCCTAAATTTGAACAGAAATTAGTGTAATTTTGCAGATTGAGATTTATACCTGGGATTCCCACACCCATAGCTCAGGCTTGCTGCTTTCTCCAGAATGGAGAAATAAATAATGGAGAAATAATTCAGCAAGAAGAACTTGTATACTACAAATAGGGATTGTTTGCTTTTCCAATTTTGAATTATTCTAGAACTTTCAAGAGTCTATGGTCGAGTTCCTTCTCAGGGTGATTAGTACGCTTCGCTCAGAGTAAGATGCGTTGGAATTGTCCAGAGCAGGTGTGGAATATCACACAGTCTTAATTTCAGTCGTTCCCAGGATGATAAGAGCCACCATTTACCGCTGACACCTGAGACAGGAAGAGCAGCCTCTTGCGATCCCTTTCAAAGTGACTGCTCTTTGATATCACTCCTTGTGCGATCTTTCTTGCTTTTGAATTTCTGTACTGCTTGCAATCTGAAGCAAACATTCTAACACTCGATTTTATACAGGCTGGTGTTTGTTCCCAGTTGTTTCATGTACGTATCACCCATCTCCCAACCGAGATGTAGCCTCCCCAGAGGCAGGAACTGTGTCTTCCATTACTTTCGCATACTCAATGTTCACCTGTAAGTGCAGAAGGAGCATTTGTCCATTTATTCACAGAATGCAGTGAATGAATGAATGGTAGTGCCCATTTCTTCTAATACGCCAGTTTTTAAAAAAACAAGCTTCTCTCAGACATATGTCTGTTGGATTTGAGAGAGGTAAAATGAATTATCTACTGAAAAATTTAAGCATTCTCCAACTGCATAAGCTAACTTGCTATTTATATCATTACTGGTTGCCTATATGCTTCTTTCAACTTCTTGTTAAAGAATTATTGCATGCCACATTATTTACGGCCAATAATAATACATCTATAGGCGTGCCTGGCCGGTTCAGTCAGTGGAGCATGTGACTCTTGATCTCAGGGACATGAGTTCTATCCCCACTTTGGGCTTACTTAAAAAAAATGCATTTTGGTGGCTCAGTCTGTTGAGTGTCCGACTTCAGCTCAGGTCATGATCTCACGGTTCGTGGGTTTGAGCCCCGCATCGGGCTCTGTGCTGACAGCCAGCTCAGAGCCTGGAGCCTGTTTCAAATTCTGTGTCTCCCTGTTTCTCTGACCCTCCCCTGCTCATGCTGTCTCTCTCTCTCAAAAATAAATTTTAAAAAAATTTTTAAAAATTTAAAAAATGCATCTGTAAGCATATTCAGTGTTTATCTCAAGTGAGCTGTTCGACTAAGCTAGACAAGACTGAAATAAGCAAAATATTGCTCTACTGTCCCTTCATTTCAGCTAAGGTCATGATCTCACGGTTCATGGGATTGAGCCCCAATTTCAGCTCTGTGCTGACAGCATGGAGACTGCTTGAGATACTCTCTCTCCCTCTCTCTGCCCTTCTCCATCCCGCTCTCTCTCTCAAAGTAAATAAATAAACTTAAAATAAAGTAAATAAAAATAAAAAGAGCTAAATTTTAGAATCTACAGAAAGGAAATACCAATTACAAACACTCATATATTGGAAAGTCAGTAGGAGATAATTAGGGATCAGGTTTCTTAAATCTTCCCTTCTAGAAAGAAGCCCATTTTTACCTAGTCGTGAAGCCAGTGTTAGTAAGATTTATGAAAAAGACCCCACTTCATTTTTTTTTTTCTTTTGAGAGCGAGCGTGAGCATGGGAGAGGAGCACAGGGAGAGAGAGAGAGAATCTCAAGCAGGCTCCCAGCTCAGCACAGAGCCGGACTTGGGGCTCGATCTCACAACCATGAAATCATGACCTAAGCCAAAATCAAGAGTCAGATGCTCAGCTGACTGAGTCACCCAGGTGCCCCCCAAGAGATCCCATTTCTATGTCAAGTTTAGAAACACATTTTTTTTCATTTTACATAGGTATATTCATGCTTTGGGGAATGGATTTGGGCTAATGAAACTTATAAATCACAGGCTCATAAATCAGAGAGTACTTTATTAACTTGTTTATGCTTTTTTGTCATTACAGTATTCATGTATTCTATTTAAGACATAAATGTCAAATATTTGGTAGAAGTGCTAACCACACAGAGCATGCTCAGAACAGACGTTGCTAATTGAGCATAGAGCTCCTTTTCTTCCTAACACAGCACTCCAGGCAATCATTGCTGTTGTTGATCTGTGCTGGTTTGCAACATAAAACCTTACTACCATTGCTGTTCTTCCTGCTATCAGGGAACCTAGGAAGTGAAAATTAATTAGAATGTTTGGCAACAATGTTATTAGAGCAAATGATCTATTAGCAAAAAAAAAAAAAAAAAAAAACCACAATTAGAAATAAAGGAATTTATAAAAGGAGCAGGAAGTCAAGCTGGGGGAGGGGCATGGCTTTACATAGTTAATGTTGTTAGAACTTAATATTAGTTAACTAGATTCAGAAGTTAAGAATAAAAATGAAAGAAGGGAGGAGGGAAGAAAGGAAGGGACAGAGGAAGGGAAGGAGGGAGGGAGGAAATCTTTTGGATGGAATGTCATATGAGGGATGAGTGATTTGCTAGGCAGTGTCCCTATTTCAATGACACATGCAGCAATGAACTTCGTAAGGCTATTCTTCAGGAAATGCCAAGGGCATAAGCCTTAGGCATAATTCAGTGAAGACAGTTTCATAGTGGGTCAAGATAATGTGCTCTAATTTGATACCAAAAAAAGAACATAGGCTACTAAGAAGTGTGGGTGAATAATCCCAGAGGGAAGTTGATGGTTTTGGAGAATATTTTCTACATTTGGGACACGACTGCCAGCCCACTATATAGTATAACTTTCTAATGACTGTAACACTAAAAAATAGTATCATCCTTGAGTAAGCCCTTATAAAATAACACTCTTCCTCTCTCCCTTTTAAGTAATTTTCAGAGTTCGCCAGAAACTTCCGTCATTGTATTCCCTCATAACATTGCTATGTCCTAGAATGAGGCATTTCTGAATTAGTTATATTTTAGAAGAATTGCTTCTTGGGAACATATGAAACATATTAACTTGACCATGACTCCATAGTGTAGCACAAGCTGGTGCAGTGTGCTCAAACATGACAATTGTAATTCCAGATGTTTCCCAATCAAGAACAGTTCCTGGTACACCTAGGTGAGCAATAAATATTCATTGAATAAACGAATATCAAGGACCTTCTTATATTATTTTCTCCAACAGGCTTTAGGTTTTGAAAATTTGTCCAGTAAACTATTTGCATTTGAATAATAATAAATTTGCCTGTTCAGATCAATGTGATATAACTCTGGCCTTGTTAATTCTGAATGCTTTGTGATGTTTGACTCTTCCTGAACTTCACTTACAGAGAATTAAAGACACCTCTTGGTCTTAAAATGTTGCCTTTATTTGGGATCTTCTTTCAATGGTGTATGCATTACCACATACCATAAGCCATACTAAGTTCTAGAGGAACTTAAGAGGTAAATATAAAAAATGAAATGATTTTTTAAAAATTAAAAGAAAACTTAGGGACCCTGAGTGGCTCAGTCAGTTAAGCGGTGGTTCATTTGGTTAAGTGGCAGACTCTTGATCTCGCAGTTTGTGTGATTGAGTCCCCACATCAGGCTCCACACTGACAGTGCACGGTGACTACTTCTGATTCTCTTTCTCTCCCTTTCTCTGTCCCTCCTCTGCTCATGCTTGCTCTTTCTCAAAATAAAAAGCTAAGTTTGAACAAATTAATAAGTGAAACAAAAATTAAAAGAAAATGTAAAAGAATATTTATCTGCCCCACATTTTAAAAAAGGAATCTAAATATAAAAACATTAATAAAAAAGTGTAGATTTTATTACCTTCAAGTCAAACTTCTGCATACAAAACATCTAAAGGCAAATAGAAAGTAAGAATATATTTTCATGAATAGGTAAAGATTTAATAGCCTTCATTTATAAAGTACTCATACAATCAGTAAGAAAAGTAATTTCTCAATAGACAGATTGGCAAAGGACACTGACAATTTTAATAAGAAAAAATAAAAACAGCCATTAAAAACATTTTTAAATGGTCAACACTAATAATAATAAATGGAAATTAAAATGAGATACTCAGTCTGATCTATCATGTTAGTATGTATTTCCACAATAATAATATTTAATGCTGGCAAAGGTATAGATTTTCTGGAAAGCATTTTGGCAATATGTGCCCAAAACCTTTATGGCTCCCAGGCAAACCAGGACAAGGTTGTATGTATCACATTATTTTTATTACATTGTTTTTGTTTTTATTTGTTTTTGTTTTCTTTTTAATTTTTTTAACATTTATTTATTTTTGAGAGACAGAGCATGAGTGGAGCAGGGGCAGAGAGAGAGAGAGAGGGAGACAGAATCTGAAGCAGGCTCTAGGCTCTGAGCTGTCAGCACAGAGTCTGATGCGGGGCTCGAACTCATGGAGCACGAGATCATGACCTGAGCCAAAGTTGGACACTTAACCAACTGAGCCACCTATTACATTGTTTATAATGGCCAAGAACTAAGGGGGCAAATCTAGATGTCTAAAACGAAAGGGAATGGTTAAAAGAATTAAACCATGTAATGGAAAAAAATTTCTGATGAGATTGTAAAATCATGAGAAAATTTGTGAAATAATATTAAATGACAACAACAAAAAAACCTGTGTGCATAGACATATACAAAGTGTAATTTCAGTTACCTGAAGCCAATATATCTGTATATGCATAGAAAAAGTTTAGAAGCAAATATACCAAAACGTTAACTCTATGTTTTGCTATTGAAGTGACTTTTTCTTGGTAGTATTTTTCCCTTATTTTAAAAAATTTTCTACAGTGATCATAAGTTATTCTCCTGTTTTAAAAAGCAGCACATGAAATAAAAAATGAAATGCCTGATCTAACTGGAAAATTCTACAATGCTTCCATATAAACATTCAGCTTTTTCTAGATAAGTATTCCATAGTACCTTCTCTGGGTTCTGCATTTTGATGTTTCATGTCCTTAAGCTGTGTTCACCTTACCTTCCCAGTGGCAGGTTCACTTCAGTGATTGGATGATACAATTTCTCTAAGACTAGACCTAAATTCCTAAAAGCCAGGTCAAATCCAATGGGTCAAATGCGGCATGGAATTAGAAAAAAGAAGAAGAAGAAAAAGAAGAAGAAGAAGAAGGTCACAAAGAAGTAGTCAAAGGCATCCCGTCAGACTCTAGAAGCAAGCTTTCTGCCCAGTACACTTCCCCCAGGAACCTTCCTTGAATCCCTGCAGGGTTCGGGGTTCCTCTTCTGGCTTCTTGTGTTCTCCTGACTTGCCCTCAGCATTTACTGCCTTAATGAGATAATCTTTTCCTATACCTTTCTTCCCTCCCAGCCCCGGCTGCAAATTCCGTGTGCACACATCTCCCATTTTACCCTTCTCTGTAGCCTCAGAACGCAGCACTGGGCAATCAGGAAAGTTACTTCTTGTCTCTTGGCTTCATCTGCACTTCGACCTTTAAAAACGAATTCAAACAAGAAGCGAAAATATTAGTCTCTTGAAACCAAGATCAGGAAATGATACTGAATCCTGCTTGCTTTCTCAACTCAGGACATATATAAAATTAGTGGTTTCAGATTGTTCTGGCCAGAAGTGGTGTATGCAACCCAAGCCCTGTATCAGTATCACATGCTCACTTACAGCTCTCCTCGTCCATCAACAGACTAATCATTAACTGAAATAAGCCCTCCTTTCAATAGCTTTGCTTGAAAATGACGGCCCAAAACCATGAAACAGTGTTGAAAGCTTCTCATTTTACTGAAATTGGACCAATATTTACTGTTGCACACTCACTGCTGTGGTCACTGGCTGTTCCTAGCCTCGTAAGCCAAGTCTCTTCTCCGTCAGCTGCCTAGCTGTCCCATTCGTAGAGCCAGAGGCTGAGGCTATGGTGAGCTCTGTGGGCTACAGGAATCTAGGAAGGTTCTGCAAGCTAGTAAAATTCTTCAGTTTGGGATTTGCCTATACTGGATTATCAATACTATTTTCTCTGGGGCGCCTGGCTGGCTCACTCAGTTAAGTATCTGACTCTTGATCTCAGCTCAGGTCATTATCTCACGGTTCACAAGACTGGAGTCCTGTGTTGGGATTCTCTCTGTCTCTCTGTCTCTCTGTGTCTCCCCTGCTCTCTCTCTCTCTCTCTCAATAAATAAATAAACTAAAAAAAAAATACTGTTTCCTCTGCTAGGAAACCTTCCTGAGCTTTTCCATCTGGACAACTAACACCCCGAAAGGGCCCCTGCCCGGTGAAGCTTAGCCTGACCACTCTGTCCTTCAAGCCTTCATCAGGCTTTGTCTCCAGTGCTCTCTCACTAGATAGTAAGTTCCTTGAGAGCAGGAATAATGGTTTATGTATTTTTTTATATAACACAGTGCCTGGAAAACAGTCAATAACGAACAGAGTTGAGCCACTGTGGAAAAAAATACCACAGTAAGTACTTACTGTATTTTTAGACTCACTCTGGGAGTTCCAACCACTTCTAAACAAAAATTATAAACTTTTTCTATGACATAGTGTGGTTGGTAGGAATCTTGAATCATAGTTGTGTCAGTTACTAGCTTTATATCCTAGTAAGCTAATGTCTCTTAAGTCTCGATGTCCTAATCTTTTATAAGATGGGAGTAATGATAATGGATAGTGGTCAAGATACATGAGACTATGCCATTCTCTTGGCACATAGTAGGGGCTTAATAATCATTTAGCTATGTTTATAGTCCCCCATACCTTCCAGAACAGTTTTTCCCACCACAGTTTTTCTCTTGTCTTTTAAGATTCTTTTTTTTCCCCCCATTGGGTTTCCTGATGCTCTAGAGCAGATGTCTAGAGAGGGAGCAAACAGTTTTCTAGAAAAGTCCAGATATTGGGTGTCTTTAGGCTTTGCCGTCTTTGTTCCATATTCTTTGTTTTTGTTGTTTTGCTTGTGTTTCTTTATAACCCTTTTAAAATGTGATACCCTTCTTAGCTCATAGGCTATCAAAAAGCAGTCCAGATTGGACCCATGACCCATATGGGTCTAGAGGCTTGCTAAACTCTGCTCTAGGGTCAGGGTTCTTTAAGAAACTTTTCTTTAAGAAAAGTGTACCCCACCATCGACATCAGCACCTCCCGGGAACTCATTAATGCAACTCTTGGACCCCACCTCAGACCCAGTGAATTAGAAACTCTGCAAATGGACGGAGGAATCTGTGTTTTAGTAAACCATCTGGGTGATTTTAATGTAGATGTTCAACCTTGACTGCATGTTAGAATCACATGCTTCACTCTATACCAAACCAGGAATTCTGTGGGTGGGACCATCGGTGTCGAAAGCCCTGCAGGTGAATCAATGTGTGTTCACAGCTGGGGACCAATTGTGTAAAGCTGGGGGAGAGCTCTTGCATCTACAAAAAAAGACTTAATACTAATGTTGCCCAAGCATCCAATACTTTGGGGTCTTTTCTTGTTTTGACAATTTCTTGAAGGGATCTTACTACAATCAGTTCATCAAGATTGCTATTCAGTACTACATATAAAGCACTAGACACTGGGGGTATAAAAGAAGTATATTAATATGGTCCTTTCTACCTTCAAATACTTTGCATATATAAAGCAAACTTCTCAATTTCAAAAGCTCACAATTTCAGTTTTACAAGGAAAGAACAACTCAAGAAGCACACCCATATTTCCTCTGTCACTGAGTTTCAACCTGAAACATCTTCATTGGTCACTAATTCCACTCTCTCTTCACCATTACTACAACGGGCCATGTCCATATTATTTCACATAAAGTAAGCTGTAGGGTGTTTTATTCTTGTTGCAAAATCACATTTTCCTGTAAATATTCTGTGGAAAAGTCTTTGTATGGTTTTATATTGGTAAGATAATTCTAGAGTGCCACATTTGACAAATGACATCAGCTAGCCTGCTGTAGCCATAAACCATTTTAGAACTCTTATGCATAATTTGGCTTCAGGTCAAGGTGGTGTAATATGAACCAGCAGAATATACAGCACAGTGTGTCCTTAGCAGCTATCCTAAAGATCAGCAAAACTCATTCCTGTAAAAGAAGCTCATCCACAAAGCAAGGTCAAGCCCAGCGGTCATTAGAAAAGATTCACTTAATGGAATCACTGCTTGCCCAGAGGTGCTTCTGCTTTGTAACTCTTCTGTGGTGGTCCCTTTGGTTGCCTACCTTTATACCCATTCCCTCCTACCACCATTGCCTGTCTTCTCTGCTGTAGGTGTTCCCGTGTTGTTCAAGAGTCAGATAGCCATGCTCCTCAGTGGAGGCTGGCCTCCTCTCCAGACCCAGGGGCTAAATCTTGATCATTTAGGTCTATCATAGTAATTCCATTTCCTTTGTTAGTTATTGATGTAGGAATAAGCTTGTGATTCATAATTCTGGACAATGAGATTTGAGAGGAAGTTCACAGAGGGAGCTTTTGGAAGGTTCTCCTTGCTGTGCAAAAGGCATACAAAGGAAGATGCTTCTTCTTAGGCCCTTGGATACCGTTTTGTGAGGATAGGATGCTTAGAGCTGCCATGGCCATCTTGCAACCATGAGGGAATGCATCTGGAGCCAAAAGCCAACACAGTAAGAATGATTTAATAAAATACAGAAAGAATCTGGCCTCCCCAATGAGCTCGTTAGCTGCTGAATTGAGGCTCAGATACCACCTGACCTCCAGATTTCATTGTTATGAAAGATAATAACTATCCTTATTATCTAAGCCACTTTGGGTGGATTGTCTGTTCTTATAGCCAAAAGCATCCTAATTAATACATCTGTGTTAGCCATATAATCAGATGTGAAAGAATCTTGTGTTATACTTCGTGTCTGCTTACTCCAAAAACATACATATAGTACTGGCAATTTTTCTGTCAGGAGAAACATTGTTTTTACTCATTCCTTTGTTGGTTTTCTCCCTTACCAAGATAGCTGGTTTCCAACACAAAGCTATGTCTCACTGAATACTTTATATCTACCACTGTTATTCATGAAGACCTGAGTGAGCTGTTAACGTAGATACTGCCTCAACCTACAACAGAATGGTAATCCCATCCCCCCCAGGTGCGGACACAATAATGGATAGTCCTTACCACACAACAGGTGCCATTTTTATTTGCTTGTGGTTGTTAACATTGACATTGACATTACCATATCCTGAGTCTGAGTTCCTCAAAACCTTCTCTCTATACGCCTGGTTCTTGACACGTAATAGTCATTCAATACATGTTTATTTGGATGACTGCATGAAGAAACACGAATTATTTGTAAATATCACATCACGGAAGATTTAGAGAATTCAAAATATTTGAGGCTCTATTTTTGAGGCCGAAACCCAAATACAAATGAGCCTTTTTCTGTGACATCTAGTTAAAACCAGAGTGGGAAGTATTTTAGCTCCTCTATTAGGAATGAAGTGCCCCCCCCCCCCTTTCTTTGGCTCTGATTCTCGTACTTGTTCTGTTTGGAAGTTTCAGAACCTTAAGCTATCTGATCTTATGAAAAATTTTAAAACAGATATTTTCATGTCCAAAGAAGATTATTTTTTGGAACCCAAAGAATTCTGTCCTTGCTCGTTGAGGGTCTGTGACATACTGGAGTATGACGTGAATTTTGAAAGGGACATGCACTTATGTCTGTTCTATACTAACTGGTTTACTTGGATGACTTCAAGAGCAAGGGACTGTAATTTCACTTTGAAGAAGTTCCTTCATTGGAACTATTTCATCCATCAGACTGGCTCTGGTAGCCAGAGTAAAGAAAAGATGGGCTTCATTCAACCTCCTGTGCCCTTTCCCCTAGAAAAGGCTGATTTGTGACATTCAGGGTGAGCCTAGTAAGGAGGAAAATGCCTTCTTGTTTTCTTGTGGAAACTTCATCATCTGTCTCAAAGAAGAGAAGCTTCTTCGAACTAAGATTAAATGTCTCAAGAACCAGATCATCTTCACTGAGGGAGATTGAATGACCTCAAGGGAAAGAAAGGAACATCGTGCTGAGACCAGGCTTCTCTGAAGCTAATTCTGCTTCAGAAATGAATTCCTCAGTGCACAGCACTTCTCGAATAGTCCCATGAAGGAGGGGAGAGTATACTATAGCATAGGAAATTTATGGGTTAAATGTGCTTCCCTCAGTTCCTTGTCTTCTGTGCAAGGATATAAGAATTATTGGCTGAATCCTATTAATTAGTATTAATCCCTCCACAGCACGGTCGTCTGAATCTCTACCCAACAGTTAAGGTTTCCTTATGAAATAGTGACTTGCCTATACATCTGTCTCTTTCGTTAAATTTTAAGTGCCTTGAAACCTGGTCCGTGTTTCAAGTCATCTTTGAATCCAGTGTCTGAAATACTTACAGTAGCAAGCACTCAGTAAATATTTTGAAATGGAACTAAATCATTATGTAATGGTGAAAAGGCTCAGGCTCACTAAGTTGACAGGTATTTACTAAGCCTAAGAGAAATAAGGCCGAGACTGTAAGCAATGGTACTTTGCTTATATAATGAGAAGACATTGCGATTTGTAATCAGAAGGACATTTCAAACCCCAGCTTTGCAACTCACCATTTGTTCTCCTCTGAGTTAGTTACTCAATCTCACTGAGCCTCTGTGAAATGGGGATAACAATAAATTTCTTCAGTGGGCTGTTGGGAAGATTAAATGAAGTGGTGTGGGTTGATTATGGTCCCTCAGAATTCATGTTGTTGAAGTCCTAACTCTTAGAACGTGACCTAATTTGGAAAGAGAGTCACTGTAGACATTTAGTTAAGATTAGATCACACTGTGCTAGGGTGGGCTCCTAATCCAATGTGACTGGTTTCTTTAAAGAAGAAGAAATTTGAGGGCGCCTGAGTGTTTCTGTCAGTTAGGCATCTGACT
Organism: Hyaena hyaena; assembly: GCF_003009895.1. Lineage (NCBI taxonomy): Eukaryota > Metazoa > Chordata > Mammalia > Carnivora > Hyaenidae > Hyaena > Hyaena hyaena. The sequence goes on along the minus strand of NW_024081213.1, from coordinate 1,011,120 downwards.
TCAGCTCAGGTCATGATCTCACAGTTCATGAGTTCAAACCCTGTATTGGGCTCTGTGCTGACAGCTCAGAGCCTGAAGCTCTGTCTCCCTCTCTCTCTGCCCCTCCTCTGTTCACACTCTGTCTCTCTCAAAAATAAACATTAAAATAAAAGGGTACACACACACACACACACACACTCAGAGAAAACACCATGTGAGGCTGAAGGCAGAGACTGAGGTAATATTTCCACACGCAAAAATAGCAGATTGCCAGCAAACCAGCAGATGCTCGAGGCATGGAACAGATTCTTCCTCTATGCCCTCCAAAGGAACCAACCCCTGCTAACACCTTAATCTCGGGCTTCTAGCCTCTAAACCTGTGAGACAATAACTTGTTGTTTAGAGTCACTGTTGGCAATACCTTGTTACGGCAGCACTAGCAAAGCCACACGGGCGGCATAAAGAGTGAACAGAGGGCAGTGAGTGTGTAATAGGAATTCAGAATCTGTACTTATTATTCTCTCTTTCCACATTAGACTTTCATGGAAACTTACATTTAAGAGTGACTTGTGCTGGGGCACCTGGGTGGCTCAGTCGGTTAAGCCTCCGGCTCTTGATTTCCGCTTAGGTCATGATCTCACCATCCATCGTGAGATGGAACTCCATGCTGAGCCTGGAGCCTGCTTGAAAGTCTCTCCCTCCCTCTCCCCTTGCCCCTTCCCCGCTTATGTGTGTTCATGTGCTCTCTCTCTCCCTCAAAAATAAAAATAAAAAAATAAATTTAAATAAGTTTCAGAAAAAGAATGACTTTGGCTGCAGTTAAACTTTTGATTTTGGGAAAGACAACTGAAAACTACACCGAGTGATGATATAATGATTTATTTTAGGAAGGCAGAGACTGGCTAATACAAGTCAGAATAAAAATATGAAGATGTGGCATTTAAGGTGAGGGTATGTTACATGGCTTGAGCAAAATACCACTCTTTAAAGACCACATTTTCTAGGAGTTACTAAAATTTTATCTTTTTTTTCTTAGTATTTTTCTTCTTCTTAAAGCTAGTGGTAATGTCAACTTCTGATCTTCATGGTATACTCTTAGAACTAAAAACCAACCAACCAACCAAAAATGAAATCAAATAAACCATGGATGTCTTTAAGAGTCTATTTGCTCATAAATTGAAAATAAGACAGTCTATGGTTTTTATGGGGAAAGTACAGTTAAGTTCTTTCTCTATTTCCTAAAAGAACAAAGGCCTTTTCTTCTCATGTCCAAATTTGAAAGGCTTGAAGTGTGGCCCTTTATAGACATTCAGTCATCCAGCAAGGGTTTCTGAGTGGGCCTTTTGCTCCATTATACTGCTATGTATTGAGGTGCTGTGGTCTTCTCCTTGGAGAAGCTTCTGGGCTAGTGGGAGAGACAGATGGGTGAACTAGTAATTGCCACACAAAGGGAAGAGAACATTGAGAGATTCAGGAACATAATGCTGGCAGAAGTCACCCTTCCTGAGAAAGGGAAGGGGGCTTTCACAGAAGGACTGTGATGAAACTCCATGTTAAGAGATGAGTAGAAGTCTGGGTGTTTCAGCAGTATGGAAAGTATAGATGAGGGGTGCCGAGTTAAGCATGAGGAGTCAACGGGAGGAAGGGACTTCCTGGTAGAAGAAATCTGAGTTGAGATTTGAATGAAGGAAGAGGGTATAGAACCCCATGGTGAAAGGACAAATAGTTCAATACTTTATCATATCCAGGGAGACTTGTAGGAGATAAACCTGGGGTATTGAACCTGAGCTGATGTCATGAAAGGTTTTATTGGCCGTGCTAAGGAGACTTTATCCCATTGACAGTAAATATTTGTTTTATTGTGGTTAAATAATGTGGTAAAATGAAATTTCATGCACAACATAAAATTTACCATTTTAACCATTTTTTAAGTTGACAATTCAGTGGCATTAAGTATATGTACAATGTTGGGGCGCCTGGGTGGCTTAGTCGGTTAAGCGTCCGACTTTCGCTTAGGTCATGATCTCGCGGTTCGTGGGTTCAAGCCCCACGTCAGGCTCTGTGCTGACTGCCAGCTCAGAGCCTGGAGACTGTTTCAGTCTGTGACTCCTTCTCTCTCTGACCCTCCCCTGCTCACGCTGTCTCTCTCTCTCTCTCTCCTAGAAATAAATAAAACATTAAAAAAAAGTATATGTACAATGTTGTACATCAGCAATATCCATTTATGGAACTTTTCATTATCTCAAATAGAAATTCTATTCATTAATTCCCCATTTTCCCCTGCTCTACCCCCCAGTCTTCCAGCCACTATTCTACTCTCTCTCTCTCTTTTTTTGAAGTTTATTAATTTATTTTAAGAGACACAGAGAGTGAGCAGGGGAGGGGCAGGGAGAAGTGGGGGCAGGGGGAGAGAGAGAGAATCTCAAGCAGGCTCTGCACTGTCACCACAAAGCTTGATGCAGGGCTCGAACTCATGAACTGATCTGATCATGATCTGAGCTGAAACCAAGAGTTGGATGCTTAATCAACTGAGCCACCCAGACGCCCCTCTACTTACTATCTCTATGAATTTGCCTACTCTAGGTACCTCATATAAGTGGAATTATACAATATTCGTCCTTTTGTTTCAGTTCACTTAGCATGGTGTTTTCAGAGTTCATCCATTTGTAGCATGTATTTTTTAGGGCTGAATTACACTCACGCGCACGCACACACACACACACACATGCACACATACCACATTTTGTTAATGCATTTATCTGTTAATAGACATCTGGGTTGTTTCAACTTTTTGGCTATCATGAATAATGCTACTACAGACATTGGTGCACAAGTATCTATGTGAAGCCTTGTTTTTAATTTTTGGGATACATGCCTGGAGGTGGAATTACTGTACCATATGGTAACTCTGTGTTTAGCTTTCTGAGGAACCGTCGAACTCTTTTTCACAGGGGCTATTCCATTTTACATTCCTGCCAGCAACGTACAAGAGTTTCTCCATATCCTCACCAACACTTGTTATTTTCTGGTATTTTTGTCTGATAGTAGCCATCCTTTTTTTTTTAAATGTTTTTTAAAAATTTATTTCTGAGAGAGAGAGACAGAGTGAGTAGGGGAGGGTCAGAAAGAGAGGGAGATACAGAATCCGAAACAGGCTCCAGGCTTTGAGCTAGCTGTCAGCACAAAGCCCGACGCGGGGCTCAAACCCACAAACCGTGAGATCATGACCTGAGGCGAAGTCGGATGCTTAAACAACTGAGCCACCCAGGCGCCCCTGATAGTAGCCATTATAATGGTTGTGAAGTTGTATCTCATTGTGGTTTTGATTTCCATTTCCCTAACGATTAGTGATGTTGAGCATTTTTTTTTTCATGTGCTTATGGGCTATTTGCATATCTTCTCTGGAGAAAATATCTATTTTCTTATTTGCCTTTTTTTTTTTTAACTGAGTCATTTTGTTTGTTTTTGTTGTTGTTGTAGGATTGTAGGAGTTCTTTATATATGCTGGATATTAATTGCTTATCAGACATGATTTGCAAAGATTTTCTCCCACTCCATGGGTTGCCATTTTGCTTTTTTGATAGTGCCCTTTGATGCACAAAAGGGCACTAAGTAATTTTAAGCAGAGAATCTATATTTTTCAGTTGGTGTGTGGAGGGCAGATTTGAGTGGGGTGGGGCCGGGGGGAGGGAAGATGGGTTAGATGACCACAATATCCAGGCAAGAGATCATAGGGTTGAAGCTGGAGCAGAGAAGAAATGGAAAGAAGGACTTATCTAGGAAGAAAAGCAATGAGATTTTGGTGAGAGTAGAGAATAAAAGGGGCAGAGGGAGGAAGTGTTAGAAAGCTACCTCAATATTCAACAGAGATGATGAGGACCTGAATTGGGGGAGCAGCAGTGAGGGAGAGAAGAGAAATCTGGTGAGATTAATTCCTAACTGATTGAACAGGCATAGAAGAGAGAGGAGTGATTGATGGCTCCAAGCATGGGCAGCCCAGTAAAATATTACCTTAATTTATAGTTAACAACCTAAATTAAGTTCATCTGTGACACAGACTAGTCTAGATGTGTCACCCTCTGTATAGGATTGTTTAGTTGAGTCTGCCCTGAATTTTGCCTCCCACTCTCACTTTCCACCAGAATCCTTTCCTCTTATAAAAGTATATTCTGTGATTTATCACCGCTGACAATACCAACCTCAAATACTTTCTGAAGGGTATGAGATAATAAATAAATGTAAAAAAGTAAACCCAGGTTCAAATCTGTATCACCATTTACTAGCTTTGCAACTTTGATTAAGTGACCTAAACTCCATGGCCTTCTGTCTCTTTCTATGTCTGTTCAGTGGGCATAATAGTAGCATCTCCCTTATGCAGATGCCATGAAGATCCAACGCAAATGATTCAAGTCAAATGCTTATTGCTGGACCGAAAGCCTCAATGTGAATGAGCTCTTGCAAGCATTGCTATTGCACCTCTATATCCAATGACAAAGTCCAGTTGGATCTAAAACAGCCTCAAGGCTTTGGCACAACAGAGAGCAATGAGGGCAATATGTGAACACCAGTAACCAGGGAGAATCACGGAAGAATCATAGCCTTGGAATCAGAAAACCCTGGGGTTAAAGACTGAATTATTCTCTTGACTTGCGTTATGGCTTCTTCTGCCTAAGACCGGGGAGGGGAGTGACAGCAGGTAAGTGTCAGTGGTGAAAGCAATGCTGGCTCTCACCCTTCTCACAGATGTTTGCCACTGTGTTTTGTCTGTCTTCAGAGGCATTACCTCCGGTTGAAATGGCAGCTCTGCCCACTTGGAGCCCAGATCTACAGCATCAGTGCTGAACCTCCCACCCACAGGCATGTGGCAGTCGACTTAGATGATGCACAGATATTTGTTAGGGGAACTAGCACATATTCCATAGAGAGCCTACTGGTCACTATGGAGAAAGTTGTCTCCTACTATGTGTGCTCTCCTCAACCTTCACTAGAAGTGACACTATGGTATGATGGGTCCTCAGCTTGTTGGCCACTCCGAACCTCAGGCAAATTCTGAGGAGTGTGGGTTATAGCTGCGGTGTGGTGCAGTAATAGTACGTCACAAAGTGACTTCCTGCCAGGCTTTCTCTACCAACAAATGGTTGAAGCTCTTTTGTAGTTGAGAGTGGGAAAGACTTTGGACATTGTCTCATTTAAATAAGCATTTTCTTCCCCCTGGGTTCAGTTAGCAGTGGTGATACCAAGCATTTCAAGGTGTTGTGTCCCATCTAATTATATTTCTACAGAGAAGTGTTAAAAATATCTGTCTGTATGTACACACTTAGAGATTAAGAAACCATTAGTCTAAAACCACAGGATTTTAATATTTCTGACACAGGCTAAACCAAGCTTTGGAGAACATATGACAGCCTCCTTCCCCTGCAAAAAGCAATACGGCAGCTTTTATAATTTTTTTTGTTATATGTTTTGTTATATGTATCTGTGACTATATTTTGTCTGCCTTCAAAGGGGGCACATATAGCGGAGAGTACTAGTCACAAATATGTGTATTTCACAAGCTAACACTGACCCATGTGTGTTTTAAATTTGAATTGATTGCTGACATTAAAAACTGAAAGATTTCATACGGAAATTCAGACTTTTGTTCTCTCTTGATAAAGTACAAAGGACTCACCTCCACAGATGTCAATAAGCACTTGGAGGTAAAAAGCACCCCCACCACCACCTCAGTCCCTACCTCATCTGTGGCCATCATCCAAGTTACTCCCTAGCTCTCAGAGCCAAGTGAGTAAGAGACCCTTATATCACACACATTCTATACCATTTGTGTCACAACAACCAACTACTTATTTATATTTATTCCACAATAATCAACCAAGTATTTATGAAGCATCTGCCAAATGCCCATTCTAGTCCCAGTTGCTCTTGTAAGCCAAATATAGGGGAAAAAAATCACTCCTATATTAAAGGCATTTACAGTCTGGTTCTGTACCACCTGAAATGGCCTCTAGTCATGTGGCGCTACTGAACGTTTGAGATGTACTTAGTCTGAATTGAGATGTGCTGTAAATAGAAAACACACAGTGGATTTGAAAGATATTCTACAAGAAAAAGTAAAATGTATCATTAATAATTTTTATATTGGATTACATGTTGAAATGATAATGTTCTGATAAAATGAGCTCAATAAAATGTATTATTAGAAGTAATTTCACTTGTTTCTTTTTATTTTCCAGTGCAGCTATTAGAAAATTTAAAATTATATATGTGGTTCACATTATATTTCTATTGGACAGCCCTGGTCTCATAGGTGAATGTGTGTTCAGCAGAAATTTATCCAGACTCCAAGAAGTTGGGATGAAAAATGCACAATAATGGAAATGGAAGATGGGTCTGAATGGATGCAATGTGACTAAATCTGTGTCTATTACCTCATAGAGCCTGAAACTGCAACAGGCTGTCTGCCCGTTAATCCTATTCTGACTCTTTTCCTTCTGCCTCACTGGCAGGCACTGGGGACAATAATGGCGGCCGGCTGTGAGAAGGTGGGGGAGGGGGAGGCAGCAAGGCTTGGGATTTCAATTCTGCTGGGAAGTTCTGTTTGCTTAGGTCCTCTGAGAAGCAAACAGCCAAGATGGGATTAAATATGCAAGGATTTTGTTAGGGAAAATACTTGAGTGAGAAAAAAATAGGAGGGGGGGACCCAGAGAAGCCTGGGACAGCAAGTCAGAGCAGTAGCGAAGGAAGGAGGGACTGAAGGTTGCCGGAACTGTCCTCTGCAGCTATGGAGTCTGAGGATGGTGTGTGTGCGAGTATATAGAGAACAACCCCAATATATACATATATATTCTTTACTTTATAGCACGAGTTGAAGTGCTGATGGGCTAGCAGGGAGCATAATGGGGGGTTGAATTAAAAATCTTAAAGGTCACTTCCAATCTCAATAGCTATACTTCTCTAATTCACTCTTAAAGGAGTCGACTCTTTTTTCAATAGCCTTTTTCTGTAACTATAATAAATTAGGTTCTTTGAAAGTGGAGGGAAAATTTTTTTTGAGAAAATGTGTTTTAAAAAGTAATCACCCCAAATTCCACCACAGAAACCACCATTATTAACATGTTAATATTTTTCAAAGCACATGTGTATATATTTGAACCTCCTTATGATCTCTTCTTTTATAGCATAATGTAGCATAAACGTTTTCCCATATCATTAAAAATGCCCTGGCATGGTGTATATTAGAGTACATTCTGCATACCTCTTTATGATAAATTCCTAGAAGGCTAGTAATTGTTAGGGCAAAAGGTATACAAACTTCTAATGCTTTTGATATATATTGATAAATTACTCTATCAGCTGTATATGAGAGTGCTTGTTTCCCTAAACTTTCTTCAACCCTAGAGATAGCAATGTAAAAAAATCTTTGCCAGTTAGATATGGAGAATACGGCAGCATATTTATCTTCTTTAAACACTGGTAACATTGAACTTTTATATTTGTTTTATACAAAATTTTATACAAATTATTAAGTATTTCCTCTTTTGTGAATTATTTTGTCTTATCTTTGATCAACTTTTTATTGAATTTGCATCTTTTCTTATTGGGTCATAAGACTCTTTACATATTGATGGCCGAATCATTTACCTATTAACTATATTGCAAGTATTATCTCAGTGTGTCATTTTTATGATATACGATTGTTTTATGAATTCAAAACTAGCAATCTCTTCATTTATGATTTCTGCTTAGGTAAGTCTGCCTATTTCAAGATTATACACAATTTTAAACCTATGTTTTTTCTTGTACTGAAAAGAAAATAAAAGTGGCTTTACTTCTCACATTTAAATATATAATCCTATGTCAACTATACTCAAATAAGAAAAGATTAAAAAACAACAAAATAAAGATTTAAAAATAACAAAATAAATATGTCATCCATCTGGGATTTATTTTTATGTATTGCTCAAGGTAGGAATTCACTTTTGTTATTTTACATATTATTATCAGGTTGTCCCAACATTGATGGCATTATCTATTCCCATGTTTACTGTATGCGAGGAGAATATTTGAAATTTTTCTGTGGGTTTAAAAAATCACCTTTTTACTTTTTGCCAGTTTTCTTGCGTTATCATCAAGATGAGGCCAACATGATATGGTATATTGCAAAGTAAATTTTTCCTGCTAATAAAATATTTAAACTTGTGATTGATGTACATATGAATTAGAATCCATCTACTATATCAATACTATTATCTTTCTCATTCATTGGCATTATAATTCTTTTTTTCCAGTTTTACTGAGGTATAATTGACATATAGCATTGTATAAGTTTAAGACATACAGTATAGTAAGTTGACTTACATACATTGTGAAATAATTACCACAATAACTTAACATCCATCATTACATACAGATACAAAAAAAATAAAACAGGAAAAAATATTTTTCCCTGTTATGAGAACATTTAGGAGGTATTATAATTCTTTAGGGGGGAACAGACAGGTAGAAGCTATGTGGAACGACATCTTTATTATTTATTTTTTAAAGTTTATTTATTTATTTTGAGAGAGACAGGGACAGCACAAGTTTGGAGGGGGAGGGCAAAGAGAGAGAAGAGAGAGAGAATCCCAAGCAGGCTCCTCACTGCCAGTGCAGAGCCCAATGCAGGGCTTGAACCCACAAAGCCAAGAGATCATGACCTGAGCTGAAACCAAGAGTCAGACGCTTAACTGACTGAGCCACCCAGGTGCCCCAACCACATCGTTACATTGGTGTCCACAAAGTCAGGTCATTCTAGGGTTCTTGTTCTTAAATTTCTAGAAGGTCTCTGTTTCCCACAATGTTTTAGAGAGTCTTAATGTAATTCTCTCTGGTTCCTCTGACTCAAGCTAGTATAATTAAGCCTCTATTCCTTACCATCAATAAGGCGTAACTAAAACACCATGCACATGCTGGAAGAAGGCACTAGTTCACATCAGATCAGTAGCCTGAAGAGGAAGACGTGAAACTCGAACACAGATCTCTAAGGGAGTGTGGCAGCCTTGGAAAGTGTTGTAAAGTTGAAAAGTAGTTCACTGTTAGTTAGGCTGGGCGCCCAGTCCAATAGACCCCTAAGCAGCTGGTTCTGAGCCCTGCAGTGGGATCTGACTCTGAGCATCGCAGTTGGTACACTTTTGGGAGGTTCTATAGGGATTAGTTCACTCCTCCCTGGCTGCTGTACCTCCAGACTCTCCAGCTTGGTTAACCGCACCGGGACTTCACCGCCAACCCCTTTTACTTGCTCCTAGGGTCTTGCTTTCACATTTCATGAATTGGACGTTGTCTTTCCTTTCTTTCAAATGAGTCTCACTTTGTTTACAGAAAGTATCTAACAAATATTGTTTTTTAGATCTTCTAGAATGTGGTAGCACTTTGAGTATCTCTGATAGTTATGGTTTGCTCTTGTTTTTAAAATTCCTTTGAAGGGGCATGAAGGAGTGAAGCCCTTGTGCTCCAATTACCATCGTGAGTTGAGGTTACAGTTTCCAGTTTAATTCTTTTTTTTTTCTCATTTAAAACTAAAAAGTCCTAATTTTTATATGATACCTCTTTGTTGAATCCACCCAGGTAACCACGGAAAAAAATACAATAAAAGCAAATCAGCTGGTAGAAATACCAGGATATCTTTAATAGCTGTAAAGCATTATTCAACTTATAATTTGTATACTGTCAGAAAAATAGGCATCGTATTCTTTGATATTTTGCCCTACTCTTTTCTCCATACTTTCTCTGTTCTCTCCCTTCTTTCTTATAGTCAGTTCACATCAGGATACCTAGTGGGTGATATCAGCAATAAATAACTCAGTCAAATAGGGGTGCTTGGGTGGCTCAGTTGGTTAAGCGTCCAACTTCGGCTCAGGTCATGATCTCACTGTTTGGGAGTTCAAGCCCTGCATCAGGCTCTGTCCTTATACCTCAGAGCCTGGAGCCTGCTTCAGATTCTGTCTCCCTCTCTTTTTGGCCCTCCCCCACTCGTGCTCTTTCTCTCAAAAATAATAAATAAAAATGTTAAAAAAATTTTTTTAAAGAACTCAATGAATAAACACTTGTTGAGCCCCACAATTTACACAGTTTTAAGCAGAGGGTTGTATGAAATGTGGAGAGTAAGCAAGTGCTGGCTGTTTTAGCTTCGATCACAAAATAAAAGCAAACTTCAACAGAGCGCATGAAAAAGTGTTCAGCACAATTAGTCATTAGGGAAATGGAAACGCAAACTACAGTGAGATACCACTTCACACCCACTAGGAAAGCTCCAACAAAACAGATAGGTAATAACAGGTGTCTGTGAAGATGTGAAAAAAAAAAGGAAACTGTCCTATTCTTTGAGGTGATAAAAATGTTTCAGAATGAGATGGCGGTGATGGTGATATGGTCATGTGATTATACGAAAAACGACCAAATTGTACAGTTTACAAAATATGTATCTGCCACGTAGTAGTCAGAGTTGGTTAAGTACTGTAACAAACAACCCAAATCACAAAGGCTTGAAGAAAGCTCAAAACTTCAACAGGAGGTGTGGGGGGGCGTGGTGGAGAGAAGAACTCAATTCTGACAAGGGAGAGTTTGGAAACCTTCTCTGAATAAATGACATTTTAAGTCAGGCCATAAAGAACCAGGGATAATATAACAGCCATTCACAAAGCATCCACATCTGCTCTTTAAATGTGCTGAACGCCAAGCCTTTATTTTTAGTTCTCTGTATAGATAGTATGGTCCCTTTGGTGCAAGTGAAGACCCCAAGGTTCAGAGATGTCAAGATGGCTTGCCCACGACCACAGAGCTAGTGAATGGCAGAGAAAAAGTGGGGTCGATCAGCAGGCAAGCTCTTGCAATATGCAGAGGTTTGGGAACTCTACACAGAGGGACAATGTGTGCCAGTGCCTAAGGATAGCAACAGTGCGATGTGGATGGGAACCAGCAAAATGCCCATCCCTCCATTTAGCAACTGGAACTGGGACTTGATCTTCAAAGGTAGACAGGCAGGGCCTAAATGATGGAAGGTTTTGTGCGCATCATGCAGAAATCTAGAAAGCATGACTTCCTGTTGCCTCCATTTATAACCCTTTGGAGAGACAAGCCCAACATGTGAAATAGCAATACCACGAACACATTATAGGCTGGAAGCAGGATAATATTCTTAGCAGATTCCAGGAAGAACTGGATGACTTGAGTGGCTGGGGATTCGTTGGGCCCAGCCACCGAGCCGGAGCTGTTGTGCGGCCTGGGAAAAGGGGCTCCATGCTAGAAAGCTACCTTACAATATCTGGGCAAGGCTGTGAAATGAGGAGAGGAAGCAGGGGGCTTAGCTAACCCCTCCTGGTGTCTGAGATCCCTGCCCCCCCTTCCTTCCTCTCTTTTACAAGGGGCTGAGTCTTCCTCCTTGTTTATGGGTTCTTAACACTCCTTGCTTCAAGTGACTGTGTTCCCCGTTTTTATCTTCTATCTACCTAGCTTTGGAAAGTGGGATAAAAGAAAATACATGCCCCACGGAGAAACCCAGGGAAGAAACAAATAGATGTCAGGTCACAATTTTCAGACCTAGAAAAGCAAGTTACTCAGCGCAATTCCCACATCACTGAGAGACCAATTAGAACCATTAGCAAGTTGTTAGCACTCACTTTACACTACCTGTTCTGATGTAGCCCCAACCATTCAGAAGGGGCTATAATGGTGTCACTAGAATTAACCATTATAAACATACCTGTTTATAAACAACCCTCAATCCACAACTGCTTGCTGGGTGCTTTACCTGTGTTTGCACTGTGGTCCCTCCCCAAAGGAAGTTTAAACATACACACACACACACACACCTAGTCTCAAACCTCGAGCTACTAATCTTGATGGTGGACCCCACATAAAAGATGTGGAAGGTCCCCAATGGCATAAGGTTACAAAATTTTGGCAAGTGAGGAAGATTGTGGATGCTACCAAAGTTCAGAGACCCAGAGGCTGGGATTCCTCAGATAGGCCTCCCTCTAGGAGTTAGACTTGGAGCCTCGCCTTGAAGGATGAGTAAAACTGAAGCAAAAAAGTGGAAGAGACTGAAGAGAAAACTTATTTCTAACAGAGTGTGGGCTCTGGCATCTGACTAGTGAGAGCCAATCTTGGCTCTACCACGTGGCCTGGCCCTCATTATCCCTCTGTGCTTCCATTTCCACATCTGCATGGGAAAGATGAGAACAGTAGTATCTATCTGATTGCATTGTCGGGGAAGATGAACTGAGTTAGTTCATGTACATTATGAATTACATGATGCCATGCTTAACAGGCAGCAATCAGTGCTAGCTGTTAATTGAACGGAGCAAATACAAAGAAAGCACATTTCAGAGTAGTCCCTTTTCAAAACAAATCCCTTAAAATGAATTTATGTAGATCAAGATGAGAAATTATAGGAGGTGGTATATATAGAATGGACTACTTTTTTTTTTTCTCAATCAATCTACAGTTTTCCTTGGTTTCTTTTTGATAGTCAATAAGAAAGGGAACTTGTATTTTTAGTCAGCTTGGGCTGCTATAACAAAATACTACAGACTGGGTGGCTTAAACAACAGAAATTTATTCCTTACAGTTCTGGAAGCTGAAGTCTGAGATCAGGGTGCCCCCATGGTCAAGTTCTTGGGGATGGCCCTCTTCCTGGCTCCCATTTCCAGATAGCTGTGTCCTGGGTGTGGTGTGGTTGGGGAGAGCTCTGAATTCCCTTCTTCTTCTTCTTCTTCTCCTCCTCCTCCTCCTCCTCCTCCTCCTTCTTCTTCTCCTTCTCCTTCTTCTTCTTCTTCTTCTTCTTTTTTAATGTTTATTTTTAAGAGAGAGGGAGACAGAAGACAGAGCACAAGTCTGGGAGGGGCTGAGGGAAACCCATAATCCAAAGCAGGCTCCAGGTTCTGAGCTGTCAGCACAGAGCCCGATGAGGAACTAGAACCCATGAACTGTGAGATTATAACCTGAGCTGAAGTCCGTTGCTTAACTGACTGAGCTACCCAGGAGCCCCATGAATTCTCTTCTTATCAGGGCACTAATCTCATCATGAGGACCTCATCCTCATGACCTCATCTCTCAAAGGTCTACCTCCTCCTAATAGCATCAACACTGGGGTTAGGGCTTCAACATAGGAATTTGGGGATTACAAGCATTCAATCTACTTAAAAGAAAAATAAGAAGCAAAAAAATCAAACTTAACTTGTTATGGATGACCCTTTGGTGCCAAGAATTTATAAATTAAAACTTTAGGAATAAAAGAAAATTAATTAAAGTAGCAGTGACTTTGAAGTTTAAAAATGTAAGTTTTCTGAGCAAAAAGGGTAACAGTTTTCTTTCAAAATTATAGTTAGAGTGTTTGAACATATGGAATTCAGAGATTCTGATGGGGTGGAAGGGCAATGAGATGATGGTTTTATTACTTGTGACCAGAGGGGGTAATCATGTTTTTCATTGCTTTTTAATAATTATGAATAGCTAGAAAAATTATTCTGTGGTTAAATGTCTAGTAGGTTTAGCTTGTGCAGATCAAACAGATTTGCATGGTTTCTGGTGCATCCCTGAACCTAAGGAGCCTCTCCAGTTTCTCAGTGTCCCCTCCTGTCTGCCTCCTCCTTTCCCACTGTTCTCTTCTGCAGCCCTTGCCAAAGTCCAAGGAGGGGTGTGTGTGTGTGTGTGTGTGTGTGTGTGTGTGTGTGTGTGTGTGTGTTGGGAATCTCCCCTCCCATGTCTTCCAGATTTGTTGGGGGTTGGGGGAAGAGGTGGAAGAGAGGTGTTGCTGGGATCCCAGGTGAAAGGAAGAATGAGTTTCCTCATTAAAGCAAGGTTTATCAAAGCAGTTAATTTCTACAAAAATTACAGCACCAAAAAGGGTTTATTTACCGAAAAGCTAACGTTAGTACTCCTGATCCCTCATTTACATGAATACTTCCAAGGGGTTTTTGTACTTTTATCTTCCTTATCCAGAAGGTGGCTCCCCAAATTCTAAGTGCATCTGGCGTCATGATATCTGAAACGGTTTGTGGTCAACACTATTGTTTAATTACAGATTCCCTTCATGGACTTTTTGCAGACTATCCTGAGAAGCTCACTACCATTGACAATGTTACTTTCAAGGAATAGTGTCTACTGAGACACAAACACTTACTTAACAACATATAACCCGTTCTCTGCCTTAGGAAGTTGTCCAGGGACTTCATAAATGGCTTCTGCTGAAATAATAATGAAATAAATGGAGGGAAAATGAATATACTTAAAGTACTTATTGAGTGCTTCCCTCTGGGTAGTAGGATGATGTGACTTATTTTCTTCATACTTGGCTGAGCTTCCAAAATTTCTAAATTTTCTGCAATGAACATGTATTACTCTGAGTAATTTAAGCTTTGTTTTAAAAGTTCATAGTGCAGATACTCTTTAATTTACCCATGTATGAACCACTTGCCCTGTGGCCTTCTGTTAGTTTTGAGGACACCAAGTCAAAGGAGCTCTACATTGCCTTTCCCCGCCAAAATCTACAGTGTTAGCCACTGTTCTAAGCCCTAAATGGATGGAATTCAGCATTGGCCAACATTTATAGAGTTGACCTTCAGGGTGGTCTATGTAGAAGAGGGAAGAAGGTGGTGGGGAGACAAAAGCTTGTTTCCTTTAAGGATCTTTTTATATAGATAAACACACACACACACACACACACACACACACATCTTAGTCATATATTTGTTTCATTTTGCCATAGGAAGCTTTAGGCTTGGCCTAAAAACCCCAGAGAAGGGTTGACTACAGTTGCATAAACTCAGCAGATGGATTCCTCCTCCAACTTTGAGAAGGAATGCACAGAGGAAAAAAAAGTCTACCAAATTTGGGGTTAAACTATATATCAGAAATAACAGCTCATATTTATTGAGTTCCTACCATGTGTTAGGCATCATGCAAAGTGTTTTACACACATTGGCACCTCATTTTATTTTCCTTTTACATTCACAACAAGTCTATGAGGTAGACGTCGATCTCATCAATCCCATTTCACAGCTGAGGAAAGGAAGGCTAAACGAAATGAAACAGGTTGCCTACGCTAATGGAGATGGTGGCTGGCGGTGCCTGACTGGAATTCTAATTTGCTTCCTCTCCCTGCTGAACCACTCCTCTTTAGACTACAAAGAGTTCTGGCTCCAAAGAGAAAAATGAACCAGAATACGGAAAATTTAAAAAACAGAATTCAAGGTGATTTTCAAAAACAACTGTGTTACCAGTCTTTTAAATTAAGATAGAGAAAGCATGGGAAAACCATTTTTCCCCCAAAAGGCCGACTTCCTAGCCATTATGGGTGGTTACTAACTCATTTCATTACGCGAAGTTAGGAATTTGCTTTTCAATTAAGCGTCTCATCACGGTCACGGCTCTGACGTGTCTTTTTCCATTTTCCAACTTCATCTCGGTAGAAAGTGAGAAATGATTCGGTTTGGGTGTGATCTATGGGACCCCGGGGTTAACTTTTGCCCCTATTGTTTTCTCGGGTGTCCCTCACTCTGGAGGCCCCGCATTCCTTACGTGTCTGGGTCAATGCAGCAGCAGTGAAGCGCGGGGAAGCCGCACAAAAGACGTCCAACCGCTATCAGTGTTGAAAGATCAATTCAGTGCTTGCACGAAACACCCAAGATGACCGGTGTTCCCCAAGAAGGGAAACCAGGGAAAATATACCTTCTCCCGGAGGGTGGGAGATTGGTTGACGTGGTGTGAGTGCCCACAGAAAACCGGACAGATAAATAGTGGGCGGCGATCTCTCTGGACCCCCAACCATCCCAGAAGCGCCCAGCGGGCGCGGCCTCCGCCCTTTTAGTCGCAAGAGGCCGGGATGGGCGGGGAGGCGGGCAGCAGGACGCGAAGTCTCGGGCCAGGGCCGGAGGGGCACGGCTCTCTCGCCAGCAGGGCCGTTTCCGCCGAGTGGCCGAGGCTCCAGGGCAGGGCGGAGGCGGTTCGGTGGCCCGGCGCCGGCCGCGCGGGGCTGCCCCCGCCCAGCCGGGGAGGAGAGGGGCGCGCGGGGCGCCCGGCCTTCCCTCCGTGCCTTCCAGCAGGCGCAGTCCCGCGGCAGGGCCCACGGGCTGGCCTGGTCTCCCGCAGAGCTGGGCCCGCCCGCCACGGACCTGCCCCCCACCCCCCGCTCCTCCCGCCTCCCCGCCTGGTGACAGGGCCCGCACCCAGCTTTCCCGCCGGGGTCTCCCCTCCCGCTGGCCCTCGGGCTTGTACGCGCGCGCACGCACACAGACACACACACAGACACACGGGCGCGCATACACGCCCGTCGCCGCCCTCCCTGCAGCCCCGCGCGCCCGCTCGCCGGGAGCGGTCCTCCGGGTGCGCAGCGGCCCCGCGGCCTCCGCAGGCCCCTCCCCGGGGGAGGAGAGCGGGCCGAGCGCGGAGCCCCGCGCGGGGCGGGCCCGGCGACGGGGGCGTGGCCGGCTGTCCCCGCCCCTCGAGTGAGTGACTGGGCGCCGCGGGCCCCTCCCTCCCTCCGCCCCTCGCAGCGGTCCCCTCCCTCGCTCGCTCCCAGCCCGCTCCCGCTCGCTCCCTGCCCACTCCCGGGGGGACGCTCCGCGCCGCGGCGCCGCGGCCGCCTCTTCTTTCACACTTTAGTTGGGAGCTGCGCGCCGCGCTCAGTTACTGAAGAGCTGGCCGCGCGCCGTCGCCTCCTGCACGCACGCACGCGGGCCGGGCTCCGGGGTTCTCGGCGTCTACTCCGAGCGGCGGGGAGGAGGGGGACCCCCGGACTCACCGTGGGGAGGCGGAGGAAGAGGAGAGGAGGGAGGAAGAGAAAAGGCGAGGAGGAAAGGGGCGGGGGGCGGGAGGCTTGCCACCTTCAGCCCCCCCCCGCGAGCGCCCAAGGTAAGCGTTGCCCCCGCCGATCCCGGGCGGGGGGAGCGGGCGGCGCGCGGCTCGGCTCCCCGGCGATCCCGGGTGGGCTGGGAGGGAGGCCTGCGGGGAGTCTGGCTCAGGGAAGGGATGCGAGCAGCGGCGGTGGCGCTGCCGGCGCGCGGCCCCGGCCGGGGGCTGCCGCTGGTGCGGGGACGGAAGCTGGGGTGGGGGCGTCTGCTTGCCGGGGCGGCGGGGCTGGGATGCGGTTGGGGCGGCTGACGACTTTCGTCACATTGAGAGGCCTGGGTGGCTGGTGTGAGACACCCCTCCCTTCCCACCCGCTCCCCCTGCCGCCCTCAGCCTGCCTGCTCCTCTCGCGCTTTGCATGTAGCCACCGTACTTTGCAAGCCAGAGCTTGAAAGAAAAAAAACAGAATTCAGAATCCTTGGCTAAGTCTTCAAGTGCCTTCTCCCGCTCCGACTGATTGACGTGTTTGGGTGGGTGCTGGGATCCCTGGGATTTCTGAAGTTTTGACCTTTTGGGGGTGGCTTGTCTCGGTGCATCTGTTTGCCCACCTCGGTGTATTTATTATTCGTGCCCATGCGAGGCAGCAGCAGAGGGTGCTTGGGTATTGTACACGGAAAAGATTTCACTCCCCTCTGCAGGCAGTTCGCGAAGTGCGGCCGCCACGGCTGCCTTTGCTCTGCTGCTGATGTCCTTCCCTGGTCATCCACCCTGCCTCCTCCCTCCACGGAGGGATTCCCCCCCCCCCCCCCACTTACTGTTTGTGTGAGAGCAGTCCCTGGGCTTAAGGGCTCTCATCTCCCATTCATTCCTCTTCTAAAGCCCTGAATTGGCTCAGGCACGTTACATTTCAGGTGGCTGGCTTCCTTTGCTCCAGGAGTTACATGGTCAAAGATAAAAATATATGCACAGAAACAGCAAGAATCCTGAGTGATGACAAACACGGTTGGAGATAGAAGCGATTTGTTTCCAGTAGGAAACCTGCCTCTGTTATGAGGTATCTTCCGTCGCATGTGGGTTAGGAAATTTGTTTTAAAATAGATCGTGCTTATGCTGTGTGTGGCTGGAAGACAGCCATAAGTTCAGCTATTGGAGCAACTCTGAAAGTGATACACCCTGATCATCCAGAACCTCTGTGAAGGCACACAGGGGCTCTGACTCAGACGTGGGGGGTGGGGGGGGCTGACACACCATAGATTCCATGAGACACTTTTTTTTTGGTAAGGAAACACGATGGACTGGGGAAGTGACACGTTCATTACACAGACAGATGTTATGAAAACCTCCCTACTCAAGGGGATGGACTCACCTTTCACCTAATAATAACCTCACAGTTTGGTAGAGTTGGAATATACCAGGGCAGAAGAAAATCATGCGTAGTATAGGTCTGGGCTATTTAGCTCACCAGTGGGGAGAAAGTGATGTTTTTAACTTCAAGTTGCTCAGTTTGGGGGGGGGGGGTCCTCCCCTTTTTCATACTTCCAGAGCTGGGTTGTAGGACCAATTGAACATGTTCTGGATTGGCTGTTGAGAAAATAGAATGGAACAGACATGGAAGTTCATGTAGACTTGATCACCAGTTTTTGTTTGGCCCCTTGTGAAGTGGGAAGCGTCTGTGTTAGGACATCTGAGTATATTTATCTGCGTTAAGCCATTGCTGGAACTAGCACTTCGCTGATCACAATATGCAGCATTGAAATGTCACCTCCCCTCACGTTTCCTGCTGGGCAAACAGGGTTCAGATCCGGCTCTGGAGGGCCATTGGGAAAAGCAACGAAGACAAGTGAACTTAGCTCTTGGATGAGCCGATCCCTGGAAGAGTGCCTGCTTCTGTCGTCAAGCTTATCTCCATCAGAACATATGTCCCAAGAAAAATGGCCTTGGTTGGTGGGGAGGTCTTATATCCGATGTTGAAAGTTCATCCTGGAAGAACCCTGAGGGTCTGGCTTCCTTCTTCAGCATTTTCACTCTTTGAGAGAACTGATCATTTTGTTTTCTTGGCTAATAATTTATTCATCACCCCTTTCTCCTTATCTCATTTTATCATCTAACATGGATTTCCGGGAATTAATAGGCCACTGTTTGAAGTGGTTTGAGCTTCTTGAAGAATCACAGGGTGCAAATCAAGCGATTGTTCATTGATTGGTACTGCTTGCTGTGACTGATTCAAAACTCCTACCGAGGAAGAAGGTGGTTTGCCCGATGATGAGTATCATTTCCAGGTGCTTCAGCATTGTGTTGGATTTTCCACCAGGGAAGCTTGATTGGTAAACATTTTGAGTGGTTTGCTCCAGGCTCTTTGTGGCTGGCCCCCTTTCTCCTGGATATTTTCTCTCAGAGATAGAAAAAGAGACAGAGAGAGAGAGTCATGGCACTTCTTGTAAGGTCAGGGGAGGAAGGAGATGGCAGGGACTCGCTCACAGAGGACCCTATGTGTGATCAATACCACTAACTTCAGTTGAACATATCAATACAACTTGGTGCTATCTGAGGCACAAACAAGTGCATTTTGGGGCCATTTTATGACCCTTCTTTGGAATTTTAGAAGTCTCATAGCATGGGAGAAGTCAATGTTGTGATTAAGTTCTTGTTAAAACACGAAATGCAGATTGCGATAGACTAGGACTAAAATACTGCTTAGGAAACTAAGAAGGCAGAGATAGGGCCCGTCTGCCGGGAGAATTGCAACACTGAAACTGTATTTTAGAAACTGGTGACAGTTGTGACTTTAAGAGATCATAATTCAAGGACTTATCGAAAGTGGCATGTAAATTACATATGTACACATTTTTAAAGTAGGCAATTATTTAGCTTGACTGTCTCAGTTCTGAAGTTTAATTTTACAAGTTAACAGTTGCAACAAGAAACAACTTGACATGCTCTGGTTATGCAATCGTACAAGAGTGATTGGATGTAAGCTGGGCCAGGAGGAACATAGACATGAGCACCCAGCCGCGTCCTCATTCAGCAGGTATTAAGAAGTTCCTTTCCTTTTTTTTTTTTTTTTAATGAAATGTGTTCCTGGAAAATGTATTTCCTGGGTTGTAGGCTAGTCCGGGAATGTAAAGACTACCTTCTCTCTCCGCTCGTGAAAGGAGAGGTAGCTCCCCCGATCCGAAATGGACACTTGGAAGATTAATTGACCACGTGACTGGGAGGTCGGTGGCTTTGGTCATCTTTGCAATCCCCACAGTAGCCAGCACACTACCTTGTCCTTGGAAGTTTCTCAGTGAGTGATTGAACTGAATTGAATTAACCTAATTAGTTAAGGTCTGTAATGTGTCAAAAAACTCCTTGGAAATACATTAACTGCGGACTTCCATTTTAATAAATCAGTATGATAGCCTATTAAGAGCTCCATATTCTGCCTCAGGTAGGATTTTGGGTTTTTTTTAGTTGTTGAGGAATGTTTGACAGGCAAGAAAACATACCAGGCGTAATGTCCCCTCAGATTACTGGAGTGTCTCGTTGGGGCATCTTGATCTGGATTACATATACCACCCATCTTTGACAACTATTTCTTCACTCATGAGTGTGAAGTGGGAGTGAGGTCTTTATCCCTTTTGCCCGCAGGGTTCAGGGAATAACAGTGTCTCATATTGAAAGGCTCCCTTACGTTTGGTCGCATGCTGCAATCTCTCCCAAAAGGTGCCTGGGTCTATGAGTGGGGGAGAGGGTCTGGGGAGACTCAGGTACCCCACCTCTTGGTTTCCCAGATTTTCCCAAGGGAGGCAGGAATCCGTAGTCACTGCTGCTCCTTTAAGTTAGTTTGTAACTTAAAATGGGGAAAGTGGAGACCTGCATGGCGCAGTGAGCTCCCCAGGCTGCTGGCGTCCCTCGGCTCTGCCCCTACTTCTGACCTTACTCCTTTGCCAGATGCCCCTCTCATCGTCCTGTCCTGGGAGTTTTAACATGGCTTTCTGCCCCACGGATTTCCCCCTATAGACTCTCTTGCTTCTTAGCCTCCCACCTTACTTTTGCCTGCAAGACTTGGGTATTTTGTGTTTGAATAATCACTTTTCCAGTGCTTTAAACTTATCCCCAGGCCCACTTTCTCCTTGACTCCGCCCACCTCTCTGTTCCCTAGACTTCTGGCATCCACTCCACTGTCTCCCTTCTACCCTCGGGGCCCCTCTACCTTGTCCTACTTTGCCCTAAACCTCCCTTATTACTCCCACCCACTTCTCTCCCTCAAGCCTTTAGATCTTCCAGCACACTCCTGCCTGTGCCTGTTTCACAGGCTCATGCCATCTTAGCAAATGCATTTATAGCATTCATGAGTTCAAGTCCACATGGGATTAGAGCACCCACGAGTTGAGGGATCTTTTTGCCTTTGTGTTCACTTTTGATTTCACTATGTTTTGGATTTTGTAAGGTTCTTAAGCCATTTAATAACTGCTGAGGTCCTTTGCTTCTTCACTTAGCTGTTATATCCTGTGTTGGATAATAAAGGAACATCTCAGTGATTATTATTATTTTTAAAGATTTTAACAACAAATTGTGAAAAGCATTTCAGAGATTTTCATCATGGCACCATTGAAAGGCGTTGCTGTGTACCAAAATCTAATTACTGATGACAGAAGTCATATGGCATGTTGAATGGCATCCTCATTACTTCTTTTTTTCTCCTTTGGTAAATAAATATTACTGTAAATTGAACCAAATTTTTCCTCATTTGTTATGGTTTTACTGCTCTCCATGAAAATTTTATAAGCTTACAGGACACATTTATGCCAAGTAAGGATTCTTTAGCAAAGACCTAATGCTGTTGGTTTTCTCTCTACGTTTGTAGCCTATATCAGCCCCATCAGTAGGGAGTCAGTGGGAGAAAAAGTATTAATGGGGACAAGTACTAGAAAAACATACCCTATTGACTCATTACATACATAGTTGGGTTGGTCTTTTTATAAAGCTGTATTTCACAAGTAGGTCCAACACTAGTTATGCAATATCCTGAGCTGTAGGGCTTTGGAAGAAGGTGCTTTAAAGCAGAGCAGGGAAGATGGTTTTTAAGTAAGAATTCCCTCTGTCTGATGGACCTATGTTTTATTGGAGTGCGATGGATACTACAGTAGCTTTAGTTTTAGTTAACTGGTAAACCATATGTTAGAACATAGTCCACCTGGGTGACTGACGTTTTCCCTACCTGAGCTGCGTAGAGAAGAGGTCATAAGAAGTTTAGTCTTTACTGGAGTGTGGGGACCTTTTTCATTCCAGTGATCACAGATGATGCTTCAGTGTATCACAGCCACTCCTGCAAGTTTCTTCCTGAACCCCAGGTTGTATATGGGTGTTTTACAGTGCAGCGGAACCCTCTCTATTGACACAATTTCTAAAAATTTTTTTAATGTTCACTTATTTTTGAGAGAGAGACAGAACGCGAGCAGGGGAAGGGCAGAGAGAGAGAGGGAGACACAGAATCCGAGGCAGTCTCCGAGCTCTGAGCTGTCAGCCCAGAGCCCGATGGTGGGTGAGGGAGGGGGGGCTCGAACCCATGAATCATGAGATCATGACCTGAGCCAAAGTTGGATGCTTAACCTACTGAGCCACCCAGGCGCCCTAACGCTCCAAGTTCTAAAACGAGAAGATTGAAAGGCCAGGTGTAGAGCAAGGAAATGCTGCAGTGGCTTGCCGACAACTTTTCAAAGACACAGATAGTTAATACATGCCAAGAGGTGACTTCAGCAGTTCTCTCGGAAAGTTCTGCCAGAAGCAATTTCCCTACAATAATTTTGTAACTGTTCTTACAGTTAGAAGGTTATACAGGAATAAGCAATGTATATCTCACGATATGTCTCAGAAAGATAGTATTACTATTTTGATGAAGGAGATGAGAATCCAGGAACCTCTTTGAGTCACTTAGTAGTCGTTGAAAACTCAGATGTTCTGGTCTCTGTGCCACGACTCCATGGCACATAGATTGAGCTCCCAAAACAAATCTGCTTATCCTTGGTGGCCTCCCTAGCCTCTCCCCAACCCTGCCTTGAGATCTCAGACCCTTTTCTGACCGTAGGAGCGCTCCTCCCTTGGCTTCCATGAATGCTGATAGCACTTAACTTGATGTGTGTTTATTTCTGCATTAGTTTTGATTTTCATTCATGTATTTTTTGTCCCCCCCCCCCACCCAATGATAAGATCTGTCACTCCCCCTGGGCATGTATCATGCTAAGTAAGCGGCTGTTGGTCGGTCGACAGCTGGTCATTGGTGTGAGGCTTAGAATTTTTCTCTGTGAAGACCTTGCTCCCATTCGAAACTGTCTTTAACCAAATGAGGAAGTATAGTGTGGGATGAGAAAAGATAATGGGGATTTTTAAATTCGTGTGTTGGCCAAGATTAAGGCATCTAATCTTCTTACTCACTCAGATAATTTATTAAACAAACATTTGCTTTTGTTGATGACGCTTCGTGTCATCCCGTGCCTGGCACTGAAGAGGCTCTGGAGACACAGATAAAAAGGCCTAGCCTGGCCTTTGTGGATTCCTCAGACTGGTGTGTGAATTGACATGCAAACACATGATATGTGATAAACAGGCACTGCTTTGCGAGATGAGGGAAGAAAGCAGCTGATTCTCTCTAGAGATAGGCTGACCATGACTGTGTACCATGGTTTCCCTGGGACAGCTCTGGTCTATGCCTGATGTTCAACATTGGTCTTTTTTGTTTTTGTTTTTTTTTTAATTTATGAGGGGGGGGCACAATTGAGCAAGGGGCAGAGAGAGAGAGAGAGAGAGAGAAGTGGGGCTCACCTGAAGTGGAGCTTCAGTTCACGTGATGTGGGACTCGAACTCACAAACCGTGAGATCATGACTTGGGCTGAAGTCAGATGCTTAACGACTGAGACACCCAGGCGCCCTCAACATAGGTCTTAATACACCCCTTTGGCCCTCAAAAGTCTCCTGGTTTTTACTCTCAGATAGTAAATTATGTGATTCCCTGACATAGAGAAGGCTTCACA
The DNA here is from genome assembly GCF_003009895.1 of Hyaena hyaena. Classification (NCBI taxonomy): domain Eukaryota; kingdom Metazoa; phylum Chordata; class Mammalia; order Carnivora; family Hyaenidae; genus Hyaena; species Hyaena hyaena. The sequence continues at coordinate 987,304 of NW_024081213.1, read as the reverse complement.
GTCGGGACGACACTGAAAAGCTACACGAGAGTCCTCTAGGGTATTGTTTACATTTCTAAAACTACCGCGGGCGGCTAACATGGGCTTTCTAACCTTTTTTTCACATTATTGTGGATTCATAGACCAGTTCACAGACTGGCATATGGGGATAAAGTGGCTTATGGGCAAAGGGAAGATGAAGTAGGGTGTTTTGGGCACAAGACACACCATGCATGATGTGGAGACGTGGATGTGGGTCCTCATGGCTGGGCTTTGCGCCTGTGACAGAACACAGTGCGGGGCGTGAGGCTGTGCTTCCTCAGCCTCATGGTAGAGTTTGGACTTACTTCCCAAAATATAGGCAGTGAGAAGCATTGTAAGATTGTAAACAGGGGAGAGGCATCATTTGCATGATAGATAGTTTCTTCCAAGTGTGGGTGAGAGACTGGAGGGGAACAAAGACTGGAGTCAGAGCAAGGGAATTCTGCTTCTAACTGGGTGAGGGCTGATGGGCACTGAATTAATGCCTGAAAATGGAAAGGAAAGACAGGCAGGAAAGGTATTTAGGAAGCAAGATTGGGGGCGCCTGGTGACGAATTGGGACTGGAGAGTGAAGAATGGGGTAAAGGATAATTGCAAAATTTTTGGATGAATTGTTCTGTCTTTTGCTGAGATGAGGAATTCATGCATTGAGAAGAAGGATTATTAACTCAGGTTGGAGTATGTTGAGTTTTAGGTGCTTATGTTCTTTTAGAATGGAGATATACTGAAATTCTGGTCTAGATTTCAGAGGAGAGAAATGGGACAGAATTATGGGTTTGATCTCAGCATTCCTTAGGGGCTTATTCCGTGGCCTCCATGATGAAGTTAGATCCCTTTATTATTTTTTTAAAGTAATTTATTTATTTTGAGAGAGAGAGAGAGAAAAGGGGGAGGAGCCCGTATGAGTGGGGGAGAGGTAAAAAGAGAGGAAGAGAGAGAATCCCAGCTTCCTGCTGTCAGCATAGAGGCCAATATGGGGCGCGATCTCACAAACTGTGAGATCATGACCTGAGCTGAAATCAAGAGTAAGACACTTAGCTGACGAAGCCACCCAGGGGCCCCAGCTCTATTCTGTCTTCTGACTGCACCATACACCTGTATATACTTACCACTATCTTTGTGATTCTTAAAATACTGACTACCCACTTCCATCCTCCAATGGTAAGGTCTTTGAAGGTAAAAGTGTATGTACTTGTAATTCTCTTGTGTCCCTAGCTACCACCCAGTTGGGGCCTAGCATGTATTTGTTGAATGAGTGAATGAATAAATAAATGAATGAATAGTTGAGTGAAAGAGAATTTTTGTAAATTTGGTAGTTGAAGCTATGTGGCTTGGCATGAGATTGCCCAGGGAAGTAAGTAGAAGAAAACACCAATCTCTAGGGCTATAGATGTAAAAGGAGAGTGAAAGAGCATGAACAGAGCAAGCCCTCAGAGAGGCAGGAGAAGAGAGGGGGGGATCGAGAATCAGCATGTGGTCAGAATGGTCCAGTGAAGAAGCAAAACAATATTGAAGAGGTTTTCTCAGAATTTGTAATTCTGTTATTAAAGAGAAGTGGCAATGTTTACCTTATGGGAGATATCAGGATATAGGTACTTAGTATTGTAATGTCACATTAGCTTGCGCTGCATGCAAAGTTTAATGTTTTATCACTTCGTCATTTTATATGTTGGGATTCTGGGGTTTGCTTTATATAATTTATACCGGCATCTGATGTACTAAAAGTTTGAGGCCATATTTTGGGAGGATGATGATATAGCACAGTGTTTAATCATTGTGAATTCATGAGTGTGCATATTGATTTAAGGGGGTTCAAATACTTGAGTGTTTACATTCCACTGGATGAGGAAGCATTAACAGTTAAAGACCCATTACATGATAACATTGTAACAAAGGATGACTAATTATCTGATTCTAGAAGCCATGAGAGTAGCAATGTCATTAAAGCTTCGTCTTATAAGTAAGAGACTCTTACTGTGGAGTATGATTGTTACTTGTTTTCAGTCTCCAATGAGAGACTAAGGGTAGAGATAGGGGAGGGATCATAAGGCACTGGAGGACTTTGAATTCAGCACATTCTATCCCAATTCTACCACCCCTTAACTCTAGCTTTGTGATCCTGAATAACAATGGTAATAACTGACAGTAGTAATAATAAAAGCTGACACGTATGGAATAGCTCACTCTGTGCCTGGGTACTGTGCTAAGTACATTGTATGCATTAATGTACTTCTTTAATGCTTGCAACAGCCTTATGATGAACCTCCTACCATTACTTCTACTTTGTGGGTAAGGAAGAATTGAGGCTCAGGGACTTTTTTTCTTTTATTTGTTTATTTTTATTTATTTATTTATTTAACTTTGAGACAGGGAGAGTTCACGCAAGCAAGGGAGAGGGGCGGAAGGAGAGAAAGAGAGAGAGAGAATTCAAAGCAGGCTTTATGCGCAGTGTGGAGCCTGTCGTGGGGCTCGATCTCATGACTGCAAGGACCTGAACCGAAATGAACAGGCAGATGCTTAACTGACTGAGCTACCCAGGCACCCCAGGACTTTTTTTCTTTTAGTATAACCACAATATGATTACCATGCCTAAAATATTTTAACAGTAATTCTATAACATTAGATATCTAATCAGAAAGCAAATTTTCCTGATTGGTCCATAATTTATTTATTTATTTTTAATTAGGCCCCATGCCCAAGGTAGGCCTTGAATTCGAAGGTAAGAATTGAATTATGAGCTTGAGATTAAGAGCCACGTGCTCTACCAACTGAGCCAGCCTGCTGCCCCCATACTTTTTTTGAACGATTAATTTGACACATTCAGGATTCAAACAGTTTTCATTCCTGGAAGATGCCTGTATCTTTTACTTCTTTTTTTTTTTTAATGTTTATTTATTTTTGAGAGAGAGAGAGAAAGAGAGAGCTTGAGAGCATGAATGGGGAAGGGGCAGAGAGAGAGAGGTAGACACAGAATCTGAAGCAGGCTCTAGGCTCTGAGCTGTCAGTACAGAGCCTGACGTGGGGCTTGAACCCACGGACTTCAAGATCATGGCCTGAGCTGAAGTCAGATGCTCAACCGAGCCATCAGGCGTCCCCAAAGATACATATATCTTAATGTATAGGCTCCCTTTTTCTGTTTTTCCCTCTTCTGCTTCTTTCCTGGCAGTCTGTTTGTTGATGAAACAGGGATTTCTTCTATAGGATTTCCTGCATTCTGTAGTGTGCCGGTTGCATCTTCTTTCGTGGTACTCTTCACTCTATTTTTCTGTTTCTCCTATTTCCTGTGAGCTGGTATTTTGATATAGACTGGAAGCTCAACCAGATAGTTTGGCAAGAGGACGTCACAGAAAGTCGGATATGCTTCCTGTTACAGCACCTCCGGAGCCACATGTGATTTCTTGTTTCTCCTTTTTATGAAATCGGTGGATTTAAGTGTTGTCAGCCTGACCTGTCCATTATAAAATTTTCTCATCAAAAACCATTGATGGTCATTGTTTAGATACATTGTCTCAGTGAAGGTTGTAACATGATGATATTCTGCCATCCATTCTTCATTTGTTAGCTGGAGTTTTCCTACCAAGAAGAAATGAACCTCATCAGTTATTTGGTTAACTCACAGTATAGATTATATAGAAAATTAATGCTTGGTTTTATTCCCTCATTTTAAATAATATTCAGAATCATGCCTTGATTTTCTAGAAGAAGGCCAAAGATTTTTTTTTAAGTATTGTGAACTCATGGACTTTAACACAGTTTCTGTGTTTCAATCCCTTGCAGTTATTTCTTTCAAAGCTTGAATTCTCTTTGGCACATGGAAGACTCTTTAAATTGGCTTCTGAATTTTTTTGACCTGACTGTAAGTGGTCTTTGCGGATAGTTTTGCTTTCTAGTATAACAAGATATGTCAGACTTATCTAGTACTTTTTCCTATTTCAGATTGTTTTTCGTGTTAAATGGTATTTAGAGACCACTGTGCAGGTGTTAGGAATTCTCATTACCTCTGGGCAGGTCATTGTTCAATGGATAGAGTTACAAAACTGCATATGTGTATATGTATAGGTATGTGTTTGTGTGTATGTGTGACCTATGTGACATACCATATTATTCCCATTTATGTAAGCAAGCATCGTCTTTTCCCTCCTCTTTGAAAAAAGGTAGCAAATTATAGTTGTGCACCTTGCTTTTTACATTTAATACTATATTTTAGAGATCACTCTGGAGCCATATATAAAGTGTTTCATTGTATTTTACAACTGTACAGACTCTACTGTATAAATATACCAAACCTTATTCATTTGGATATATGGTTGATCTGGTTTTTTGTTCTTACGTTGTAGTAAGAATGATTGTTTTTGTTGGTGGAGATTTATTTACAAATCAAACATAAAACCTGGACTAAAAGATTACTTTTCCTTAACTAAATGGATCGGTGAATGACAGTGCTGGCAATTTTTTTCCCCCAGTTTATCATTTGTCTTTTATCTCAGATTATTTTTTTTAATTTTTAGTTTTTAAAAAGTTTTTTATTTATGTAATCTCTGTATTCAATGTGGGACTTGAACTCATGATCCTGAAATGAAGAGTCACCTGCTCTTCTGACTGAGCCAGTCATGCATCTCAGACTATGGTTGGTTTTTTTTTTTTAATGTTTATTTAGTTTTGAGAGAGAGCGCACGTGCCAGAGGAAGAGGACAGAGGATCCAAATTGGGCTCCATGCTGACAGCATCGAGCCCAGCGTAAAGCTCAGACTCAGGAATCGTGAGACCATGACCCGAGCTGAAGTTGGACTGTAGTTGACTGAGCCACCCAGGGGCCCCAGATTATGGGTTTTTTTTAATGTAAATTTTTTTTCTTTGATGTAGTCAGTTTTATTAGTCTTTCTTTTATTGCCTCTTGGTTTTGAATGATGATGCAGAAAAAAAATTTCTTTCTGGAAGCCACGTATGTACATTTTTAGTAGCCACAGTAAGGAAAGTAAAAAGAAACAGGTGAAATGAATTTAATAATATATTTTATTTAATCCAATATATCAAAAATATTATCACTTCAGTAACTAATCAGTATTTTAAAATTACTAATGAGAGAAAGGGAGGCAAACCACAAGAGACTCTTAAATACAGAGAGCAAACTGAGGGTGGGTGAGGGCGTGGGGGAGAGGGGGAAATGGGTGATGGGCATGGAGGAGGGCACTTGTTAGGATGAGCACTGGGTGTTGCATGGAAGCCAATTTGACAATAAATGATATTCATAAAAAATAAATAAATTATTAGTGAGATATTTTACATTTTTTCCATGCTAAATTTTCAAGAACTGATTGATGTGTGTTGTACTATTGCACACTTCAATTTGGTCACTAAAGTTTCATAATAAATACTTGATTTAGACTTCATAAAATATGCTTTGGAAAAGGAAATTCACATAACTGGTTGTTCCACACGCACATGAAAATTTTCCAATAACTGAGCTACGTATTTTAAAATTTCAATTTAAGTTAATCAAAATAGAGTAAAACTACCAGGTTAGCTCCTCAGCCGCACTCAACCACATTTCAAGTGCTTAGTAGTCACATGAGGATTATGACCACCCTGTTGGGCACCCATATTTTCTTTTAGTACTTGGGCAGTTTTATCATTAAGTCTGTGACAACCTGTTTGGAATTTATTTTTGTAGGGAATGGATCTAATTTTCTCTTTTTCCACATGGCTATCTAGATATCAAAAACCACTTGTTAAAAGTCCCATCTTTTCCCCCCCTGATTTGAGATGTGCCCCTATCATATACTTAATTTTCATAAGTTTTTAAATGGCTGTCTTTCTGCATTTTCTATTCTGTTCGCTGGATATGTCCCTTCATGTGCCAGTACCCTTCTGTTTTACTCATAGACGTGGTTTAATAGGTTTTAACATTAAAATCACGATGAGATACCATTTTGTACCTACCAGGTTGGTAAATGCCTGTCACCATCACTCTCTGCGCAAGGATATGGAGCAAAGGGAATGTGCATATGATGCTGGATGGTATAAACTGGTGTAATGATTTTGGAAAGAAGTTTGGAATATCTTATAAAATGGCCCCCAATCCTCTTAGTCTGTAGGGTAACAGAGCAAAGTTTCAGGCCTGGCGTAGGGAAGGGTTTTGTCGCATAACTTTAGTTTGTCATTCTGAGATGATACTTTATATAAGTAGGGTTGATTGGGAAGCACGGCCTCAGGGAAACTTACCCATCTGCAGGAAGGCTCACAACAATGCTGGTCATAACAACAAAATACTGAAATATGTCTGTAGGCCTATTAACGGTATGTTGAAAAAGGAAACTGTGATACCTTTATCATAAACAGCAGTGAGGGTAGCCGACCACTGTGCGTATCAACAAGGAAGAATCTCATAAGCATGATATTGAATGGAAAAGCAAGACAAGATAATATGGTGTGATTCCATTCATGTACAATTCCAAAAATGCTAAACCGAAGCAGTACATTGTTTCAGGATTGGCGCATGCATGGGAAGATTATAAAGAAAAGCAAGGGAACAGTGATTACTTCTGGGGGTGAGAGATAGGGTGTGATTAGGAATGGCTCCACCTAGGACTTCCAAGGTCCTTGGAATGTTCTACAGGTAGGTAATAGAGACGTTCATTTTGCTTTTATACATGGAATTGTAGATGTGTTATGTGATTATTTCATAACAAAAGAGAAGGAAAACAACAGCGAAGGTCCTGACCCAGGAATAGGCCAGATTACTCAGAGCTCAAGTAATTCAATTGATGCTTGAGAAAAGCTTCTGTGAGATATGAAACATTTGGCTTTTGTCATTTCTTATTTAGTGACAACAACTTTTTTTTTTTTTTTTTTAAGACAGAGATTTGATTTTCCTGTCTGGGTCAGGCAGCAAGAAATATGTTCTTATGTTCTTGTGGTGTACATACATACACGAGTGACTGTTATATCACCAGGCACAACTACGGACAGAGTCATGGTTCTTTGACACTTATGTAATTTTTTTTAACCATTTATGAAAAATTATCATGGCTAAAGCTAAACTTTATTCAGAGAGAGATAATTTTTGATGGGACAACAGCATAAATAGGAAACATTTATTAAGCACCTGCTATATCCCAGATGTAGCATGGACATGATCTCATTTAATGTAGGTAACAGTCCCATGAAGAATTACATATGGACTTCATGTTATTGATGAGTAAACTGACACTCAGAGAGGTTAAGCCACACAGAAAATTACATGATGTCAAAAAATCAACAGGAAGTACATGGTGGAGTTTTCATGAAGGCTCATCCAGAGTATCTTTCCAAGAACTTTCAGGTGCTCATCTGAAAGTTTGCTCACTGGTGGCCCATCCCCCAAAAGTCAGTATTTTTAAACCCTTAAAATTTCAGAGAGGAAAACCTTGAATCCATTGTGGCAGCTCTTCGCAATGTCTGTGAATTTTTAACATCCGTTAAAGTTTGCTTCTCTTCAGTAGCATTAAGCAGTTGCTCTCTCCCCCTCTGTGATGTGTCTTTTCAGAGACTTAGTGGCCTTAAAGAGTTTGACTGAGCAATGGGACAGCTGCCGGGCTGGATTCTGTTTGTTTTCTGATTTGAAGCCTCTCCTAGATATCCATTCTTAAGATTAGGCTGTACCCCCAAACCTGTCTTGACTGTGCCTTTGCAGCCCATCTCTCTCTCCTTCTGAGATTGAGATGGAGATTATATGTATCTATTTCTTCAACTTGTCAAAATTTTAAAACCTTTTTTTCCCTTTGGTTTTGCCTGAGGTGTCCCAAATTGTAATGTCAGCAAATGAAGCTCATCCCCTAGTGTTTTATCTGAGTCATTCCTTGGTGTGGTCTGATCAGACCCAGCGCTAATAATTATTATTATGCTTTGCAGTGTGCCTTCAAAATCCCCCCATTGCTACAGCCTCCTCTTTCCACTGGTATTTTCATGAGCGAACACAGCTGATGAAGGGGATAGGGTGGGAAGGAACATTCAAATGAACATTTGGTTGCTAGGGAACCTGGCTTACTCAGGAATTGTGACTTCCCAAAGTGATGTAGACGTTATGGCAGAGCTACTTGGGATCTCTGTCCTCTTTAGGTCCCTGTGCCTTCAGCTTTGGAGGCCACCGAAGCTCCCAAGGCTGCCCGGCTTCTTTCTATGAGGGCTGTTGGACTTGCTGTCTCATGGGACTGTATGTGGCGAGAAACTTTTTCCTAATCAAAATGAGAAGGTCAGTGTAAAGTGAAGATGGTGAATCCCCAGCTGGTCTTGTGATCTGTAGATGTGCATGTGCTTTTCCAAGTCCTAGGAGGACAGTTTTTTCTAACACTGGAGCTATCTTTACATCTTTCTTCTATTTTCATTTTATTTGAGTCTCTACCAAGTTTGCTTTAGCTTCTAATGTCAAGAAAAATACTTCCTCTTCATATGATCTCAAATGAGAGTTTTATGATTCTCTGTGTGAAGATAAAATCCCTGGCAAGTGTTTTGATTTTTCATTTTTTATTATAAGATCTCAGACTAACCCAGGTTTCAAAGGAACCAGATAGAATTAAATAAACTCCCATGATTAGCAAGAAAGTAAAATGAATATATCCAGAAATGAAATGCATGTGAGATTCCTGTTTGTTTTCTATCGTTTGTTTAGATCTTGTACTAATGATTTTGAGGGTTCCTCTTTGGCGTGTCTGGTGCTTTTGCTATAAGCGTCGTTGCTGCAAGCATTTTCCCTGCAAACATTTTTGCCAAATAATTGGTCAGGAGGAAGTTGTGCCACAAAAGAATCACATCCAAAAAAAGAGGGACATACATTAAAAAGGACATAATGAAACATAAAAAATGAGTAACAAGATTAGAAAGACTTTACTGCAAGATACAAAAAGTTTGAATACACTCAAAATGTATGGTACTGATTCATGGCATGGACAGTACTGCACAAACAACTGATTTGTTTTTTCTGGTGAATTGTACTTAGGCACTTATCTTCATGGCCTTTCGTATATAATTTCTTTTTTGCTTGTTGATTAATCTTCTCATTCAGCATCACATTTTTCCTTTTTTTTTTTTTTGCTAATATGACTTCCTTCATTAAGAAATGTATCTGCTTCCAAATACTAGGATGTATATTTGTAGATGAGCTTTTGTTGTGCCATGTGATGAAACTTACACTGTTTGTTCTTGGCATCTTGTCACACGTCCCTTGAGAGAGGTTCCAAAGTTCCATGGGAAATGTGTGTTCAAAACTCTGTGCCGCTGTTTAGACCAGAGTGAGGGTTAAGATTTATATAATATAAAAATGGGAGTGCTGCGTCAATGGAGAAACGAAACCAAACTGTCAGCCAGCTGATGAAACCAACAGACTGTCAAACCACACTGTCAACCCAGTTTTGTTTTGTTTTTTTTTTTTAATCTTTTACACAGAATTGCTTTACGGCCAATTGGCTGTGCGGCAAAAATGCTTTCGTCAAAGATGTTTACAGCCAGACTACCTAGGACTCTTCTTTGGACCTCACATGTTGTCCATTAGAAAGGTGGGATTAGAGTGAGGGTGGATGGGTAATGCCTTTGGAAAAGAAGAAAAAGAAGCACTGGTATTTATGATCAAGTGTTGTGCATTGGAAAATAACTTTTATAGTAAAATGTGTGGCAGGTCATTTGTTAAGTGACATAGAGGATCTCAGAATTCCGACGGAAACAGAGTTACATTCAGTTTAGTTGAGGCTGCTTGTCTTCTCTACACATCCTGAAGATAACCTTGTCATTTACAGAAATATATTTGGTCTACAGCCATACCACCCCGAACATATCCAATCTCGCCTGATCTTGGAAGCTAAGCAGGGTCAGGCCTGGTTAGTACTTGAATGGGAGACCACCTGGGAATACAGAAATGCATTCAAACTGTACTTTCCTGATTGCTCATTTAAAGGACTACTGAGGAAGGACATGAGCCTCACTCTGTTACATTGTGCTTTAGTGGGCCAGCTGCATGGGTGTGAAAGAGAAAGGGAAGAGATCAAGTGGATTTTTTCCCTTGCCACACTATCTCCTAACCCCTTTATGAAATTGGAACTGTGAGCATAATATATGTCTGAAATGAGTGAGAAAAATTAAATAGGTACCTAAATGGTATTTCCCATAATTGAATGAATATATACAACTACATTTGGTAATGTTTAATATGAAAAACTCACAAAATCTCTCAGGTGAGATTTTCTTTCTAAGCTAAACAAAACTTCCCCCACGGGTCACATCCTGTGCTCTACCACCTCCGCCTGGTGCAGTGTGTGCATCTATTAAACACATGCACGCACAGTAGTTCAGAGATCCACAAATGCCATTTTCCCTCTGAAGTAAATAAAATACGTCAGCACAGGTTATTTCAATAGCTCTTTTTTCTTTTTTAAGTGTATTTTATTTGAGAGAGAGAGCATGCATGAGAGAGCAAGGGAGGGAGGGGCAGAGAGAGGGAGGGAGAGAATCCCAAGCAGGCTCCACACTGTCAGCTCAGAACCCCATGCAGGGCTCAATCTCACAAACCTGCGAGATCATGACCTGAGCTGAGATCATGACCTGAGCCGAAATCAAGAGTTGGATGCTTAACTGACTGTGCCACCCAGGTGCCCCTTGATAGGTCTTATATATCTCTTACCTGTTTACCTTTGAAGCATAATGGGGTTTTTTGTTTTCTTTTCTTTTAAGGCAGTAAGGAGGGACTGGGGCATTTAAGGACATGTGCCAGGTCTCCAGTAAATCATTGGTGGCACTTGGGATGCCAGATGAACATCATGTCTGATGTAGGTGTTTATCTTTTTTTTTTTTATCACATGTAAAAATGTCTAAAATAAAAAGTTATATATCTTTATCTCACGGGTGGTCGTGGTGAGGCCATGATGAAGTCGTGAAGAAGACCCAGGGTCTGGTTTTTGCATTGCATGGACTTAGGGAGTCCAATCAGATGTGCTAATGGATGTCGGATAGAGAAGGCAGTCGGGACCTTCCACTCTCTGGGGTTAGAAGCCATCAGGTGACCTGTGAAGAGTCTGGGCTCTCATTTTCACATTTTACTAACCTGGCTCTAACTTTGTTACCTGAGATGATCATCACAAGAAAGAATGGCAGTTGGAGAATTAATAACTTGATGATAATTATACTGAGATTGGGCAGGTAAGAATGAGAAAAGTGTCCTAAATAGAAATTGTAGCCATTCAGTATTTCCTTGCTGAGTAGGTAGATGACTGGGTACTTGGTAATACGTTAAACTTGCTCTATTAAAACTGGAAAGCATGTGTTAATATTGTAACAGCGCAATGGGCAATGGTTTATTTTTGTTGGTGGTAGTGTATTTGTGAGTCAAACATAAAGCCTGAATTGAAATGTTACTTTTCATTACCTAGACAGACAGCTGAATGAACAGAGGAGGTGAGTATGCATATTGTGCGGAAGCAGCCCTGGGTATGGGTATTTGTGCTTGTTGGCAAACCCTGCCTGCAAAGAGATTTTCCTCTGTGTCTTAGCAGCGGGGCCCATTCTATCAGTGGGAAAGCACTACTCTGCTGGACTTTTTATTGCCTTTTTCCCCCTTCCCATTCATCCCTTATTATTTTGAATCCAGATCAACAAAGGGTTACTATTTAGGTCACTTGCTAGGGCCTGGAGCTTTGCTAAATTGAGCTTTAAGTTAAAATGTTTATGATAAAGGAGGAATTTTTGTCTGTGTTTGGTATGTGTGAGGCATAAAGAATCCCAGATAAGCACGTAGAAATAGGAATAGTCACTTAGCCGCTAACCAGATAGAATGTGAAGGCATATTCCCCCTGAAGGCTTTACTGTCCTTTGGGGATAGTCTGACCTTTGAAAAAGCTGTTGTAAGCCTGGTCAGGTTTCACCGCCTTTTTCCTTGCATCCCAATCTGATGAAGTCTCATGCATAACAAAAATGGCAAATTAGGGTTCTTTTGTTTAGTCCTGACAATGGTGCATCAGAAAATTTTAGAACAAAGTCTGTGCCTTAATCACACAGCTATTCTTACAGTGACCTAGGGTTCGGATATCAGCATTCTTTATATACACTAACCTCTCAAGAGTTATTTCAGCTGAGAAAGTGAAATGTGGAGAGCTTCCAACATTTCTGTCTTCTATTCAGCATTTTCTTTTCATTCATAGTTGATTTCCAAAGAAAGTTTTCTTCAACATGTTTTGTAGTGTTGGGATGACCTCAGACCCGGACTTAGCTAATCTACTCGCTTATAGTTTCTTCTCTGTCCAGGTGAGTTTCAGCGGAGGGGACAGAAATCTGCTCTGTTTGTGTTTTTCAGTGAGTGGGTTCTTATGTTGGAATTGATTCTGATCTTCAGCCTTTGTAGAAGGAAATCACCTCACACTATTGCAGAGGAAGTCAATGAAATGAGGTAGTAATGGAATGTAGGTGGAGTGTGGGATGTGGGCTTTAGATGGTGAATGGGGGAGGGGTGCCCGGGTAGCTCAGTCGGTTAAGCATCTGACTTTGACTCAGGTCATGATCTCACGGTTCGTGACTTCAAACTCCACACTGGGCTCTCCATTCTCAGCACAGAGTCTACTTTAAGTCCTCTGTCCTCCTTCCTCTCTTTCTGGCCCCTCCCCCCCATAAACATTTCAAAAAAGTAAAGATGGTGAATGGGAAGATGGTGGGTAACACAACCCACTTTCCAGGTGTCCTACTGGAATCAAGGGACTCTTCATGGATCTTGGTGAATTAAAGCAAAAAGAATAAGAAGAAAGTGATCTTTACCAAAGTAACTTAACTCTCTTGGTCATGAATTAATAGTTCTTTATAGACCACCGATTAGTAACTCCTTTTGGTGTGAGGACTTTGGCCCCTATGGCCTGCCCCTTCTTTATAGCTCCCTGTCTGCCAGGCACCTTGCCTGGTTCATGGCAGGCCTCGACAAATCGTAGAGAATTGAATTAAATATTACGGTGACTCGAGGGACTCTGGGTATTCATTGTTTCATTTCCCTTCTCTGTGGGTTGCTGAGTAATACCTTACTGTTTCCAAGCTATAGTCTCAGTTGGCTTTGTTCTTATTTATGCCCTTTCCCAAGCAGCACTGCAGAGTAGCTACCACAGAAGAGAACCAAAACATTTATATACATTTGTATAATGTCAAGGAAAGACATAGAGCAGAATAGAGATAAAGTATGAAAAATTGGCAAACTTATGAGAAGCAAAAGTGATAGACTGTGGAGCAGAAAGGGCAGGGACAGTAGCGGATTTTGTTTTTCAATATAATAGAAATGAAGTGTCGGTTCTCAAATTTTAAAGTAATATCTAGTAAATATACTGCAAGATTCTTCTTAAAGAATGTATTGTTCTGGTAAGCAAAAGAAAAGAAAAAGAACTGTAATAGATACAAAAAACCAAACAAACCTGTGATTAGTTTGCTAATCTAAGAACTATGGCTTTGGAAGCAATGTCCTGATAGTTATGCCTATGTCTGGATAGGTAAGGATGTTTCAGGAAATCAGAATTTGTCTTGGGAGGAAGAGATGTGCTAAGACGAAAGAAGTTTTTTAGGTTTGTATCTTGGATTTCATACTCTCATCAAAGTTTTTGAACGTGTTGAATCATTTTGAACAAACTTGCGTCACAAGAAATATCTTAGATTAAGCCTTTGGTTTGGTAGGCGGTGTTGAAACAACAATAAAACTCAGTTCATTTCCAGTGTATTTATTTTCTTTTAAATTTAATTGAAAAAATGTTTATTTATTTTTGTGAAAGAGAGAGAGAGAGAGAGAGAGAGAGAGAGCGTGAGTGGGGGAGGGGCAGAGAGCGAGGGAGACTCAGAACCTGAAGCAGGGCTTGAACTCACAAACCAATAGATCATGACCTGGGCCAAAGTCAGACGCTTAACTGACTGAGCCACCTAGGTGCTCCCCTTTCTTTTAAATTTTAGAGAGCAAGAGAGAGTGTGAGCGGGAGAGAGAGGCAGTGGGAGAGATCGTGAGAATCTTAAGCAACTCCATGCTCAGCGTGGAGCCCAGTGCAGGGCTTGATCCCACGACCCTGGGATCATGACCTGAGCAGAAATCAAGAGTCAGACACTCAACCGGCTGAGCCACCAAGGCGCCCCCATTTCCCATGTACTTCTGTACATTGAAATGAACTACAACAAATTTTATGTGGATGAAGGTGGCTAACGGTATAAGACTGTACTGAATGAAAACTTGTGGTCAGTTTTCAGGTTTTATTTTAATATATACTGTGGAATAATTTTATCTGATGTAATAAAAAGTTAATTTGTCAAAATATTTTTCCCCCAAATCTTTGTATCCACTAGAGTTTTTCTCTCAGAGAGAGAAAAAATCTAAAATCTTCTACAGATAACATAAATGAAGTATTTCTATTTTGGAGAAAATGCCCTGTAGATTCTCTGTATTTTATTGCCAATAAGCTTTTGGTTTCAATAAGCATGGAGACTTAAACGTGAATACATGTCCCTTATGGGGACGTTTTTGATTGAATTGTAAGAATCAGTGAGGGCCCATCTAGTTTTTTGGTTTTGGCAAAAAACAGGCTTGGAAAACCTCTGGCACTCTAGGCTGTTAGAGGGCTCTTCTGCAAATGGATTAGGGAACACTACTCCCTTATTCATGATTGCAAAATAATCAAGACAATTTATCTACATTTTCCAGTAAAGTGTGGTTACTGGGCAGCTTTCAAATTAGAGCATGGTAAGTTCAATGCCGTCTATTTATTTCTTTTTAAAAAAAATTTTTTTTATGTTTATTTTTGAGAAGGAGAGACAGAGCAAGAGTGGGGGAGGGGCAGAGAGAGAGGGAGACACAGAATCTGAAGCAGGCTCCAGGCTCTGAGCTGCCAGCACAGAGACTGAAGTGGGGCTTGAACTCAGGAACTGTGAGATCATGACCTGAGCCGAAGTTGGATGCCCAACTGACTGAGCCACCCAGGCGCGCCTAATGCTCTTTTTCTTAAAACCATTATCACTAAAAGTTCTTGATTATATGAATTTCTTTTTAAATGCCTCCTCCTGAGTTTATTATGAGAGATTGCCAGGTCCTGTATATTATTTCTGTTACAAGCTAAAATTTGCCTTCAGTCCACTAAGCTTTCCTTGCTATTCTGGACCTGGATGCAAGATCCAAAACTTATATGATGCTTTCCTGATGCCAGTCATGTTGATGAGAAACCCAATATTATGTAGAGATGAGTGAATATTTTGAAACTATTGGATATGGCTGTTTATCACTGAATAAAATTTCAGAGAGAACTGGGATGTAGAGGCTTTACCTCTACTTTGTCTTCCTTTATTGTAGAAAACAGAGTATTCTTTATTTTTTTAATGTTTTATTTATTTCTGAGAGAGAGAGAGACAGAGAGAGAGAGACAGCATGAGCAGGGGAGGGTCAGAGAGAGAGGGAGACACAGAATCTGAAGCAGGCCCCAGGCTCTGAGCTGGCTGTCAGCACAGAGCCTGATGCGGGGCTTGAACCCACGAACCGTGAGATCATGACCTGAGCCGAAGTCGGACACTTAACCCACTGAGCCACCCAGGCGCCCCGACAGATGGCTTTTTAATGGGATGGACTGTGTGACAAAGATGACATCATTGGGTGCTTTTTATATTTCAGTGTTTTCAGTTATTTTATTTCCCGAATCCCTATTTTTCAGTAATCCTGTCAGATAAAACAAGGATTTTCTTAGGCAACAATGAAGCCAGGTTTAGTTACCACTCAAAAGAAGATAGCACTCCCATCCACTGTTAACTGCAGAGGATGAACCAACCCCTTGGGATTGTCAGCAGGCCAGCAAAGGATTTTCTTGTTTAAAGGACAGAAGACAGAAATGATGGACTCAGGGTAATGTGAACACGTCTGCATGCTTGGGAACATCCTGACAGGTAGTGAACGCTTAGGGGAAACCTAGTACTGGATAAACAATGCTTAGGTACTTATTTGTCTGTTTCTTAAAGAAACACATTAAAAAGGACAAAGAAAGCGGAACGAAAGTGGTATACGGATCAAACAGATGAAACCAGAAGAGTGTTAAAATCTAGAAATGTATTTTGTACGGTGCTGCCTAATTATATTAAAGGTAGTCAGAAAAATCTGGCCCTGAGTTTCCCTGCAGCCGTATGAGAGGAAGAAACATTATCAATGACAAGATTCAGTTATAGGATAAAAATATGTCATTGCTTTGCACAAGTGCGACTGTTACTGCTACACAAACAGAGAGATCCATGAAGAGAGAAAAGGACACTGAGTGGTGACAGTTCAGCTCTGCTTGGGAAAATTCCAGATTTCTTCCTGTGCCTTTTTAAGAGATGGTTCTAGCTGATTACTGCAAGTGGGGAGCAATGTATGACATTACGTTTACGTGTCTAGAGGGATTAACTCTTGAGATATTGTCATCCTTCAACACTGAGAACAAGTGAACGGAATCTAATCTCTGCTGTTTTTTGTTCTCTCTTCAGAGGACTTGTGTTATTGGCGTGGTCCTGCAGCGTCCGCCATGAGTAACTTTTTAAAATTCTTCAAGCC
Source organism: Hyaena hyaena (assembly GCF_003009895.1). Taxonomy (NCBI): domain Eukaryota; kingdom Metazoa; phylum Chordata; class Mammalia; order Carnivora; family Hyaenidae; genus Hyaena; species Hyaena hyaena. Next base: position 970,746 of record NW_024081213.1, on the reverse strand, counting down.
AAGGACTTTTGGGTGCTTCATGCATATTTTGATGTATATGTATGTACGTGTGTGATGAAACATCTGTGGGAGAATTTCTTAAAATGCTAGTATTTGTCATCACACTCCAGAGGTGAAGCCCATCCTGATAAAAATTTTACAGCGTATTTGCAGTCAGGTGTTAAGTATATTTGAATTAAAACCTCACAGAATTAATGATGATTAGAGTAGAGGAGTGAGTAGCTGGTTTGGATCAGGATAGATATCCCGTATTCGCATTTTAATGGTGTCAGTGTTGATTTTCTTCTTACGTTTATAAAATTGTTTGAAGTGTGTAGAATATTTCCTTCTTATTTTGACCAGCTACAGAGCTTGGCAGTAAATCTCTGAAGTAGCTATGGTCAGACCTGAGTCACCAGGGAAGTATGTTTTTGAGAAAACACTCAACAACCCAAGGCATTGCATCTGTAGACATGGTTGACTATCTCATCAACCCCTCGAGTAGAGAGAACCCTGTGGGAATCTTGGCAAGGAATGTAGGAGATAAAGTCGGAGGATATGTCTGCTTTGCCTTTACTGCTTTCTCTGCCCTTAAAAATACAGCCCGTGTGTGTGTGCACGTATGTGTGGTGGTGGTACCTCCAAGTCTCTTTTTCTACCCATACTTTGCGAAGAGAAGTCAACAGGAAAAGGAAGGATGGAGGTGTCTCAAAGTCAAGGAGGAGGGGCAATGGGAGATCACTCTACCCTAAACCTGCATATTTCCCTGAAAAAAAGGTCCTCTTGTGTATACATTCCAATTGCTTGCTCTTTTCTTCCAGGCAATTATGGGGGTCATTGGGTACCCGCTTGTGTGGTTATTAATAATAACCGTATACTTATGTACACACTGAGAGATTTTTGCAGTAAATTACGTGACTTGAGAACTGAAGAGTCTACTTAAATCTCTTCCTACTCCTACAGCCTACCACTGGACCCAGAAGTTAATAGATGTTCAATAAATTATATTGAATTAATTTGATTTTAGACCCCGGGAAAACCATCCTTGAGTTGCTTCTGGAGGAGAGGGCAAACATTCTTCAGTGCAATCCTCATAAGCACTGGTCGTACTATGGGAATTAGTATGTTTGTGGACCCTAAAGGTTGACTCATGTAAACTTGAACTAACTGGAGAAGCCCTTCAGGTGGAAAAATTGATATTAGAAAGGTAAACTCAGGAAAGCCTAGCCAAACCACAAAGTTGACAGTAAATGTTCCACTTCCATAGTCTATTTTTATTCTTTTACTTATCGTTTTATTTAGTGTCCTGGATTGACTTGCTTTTTGTTGATATTATTCCTTTGTTAGAATCTGAGAAAAGTTTTATGATTTAGGAACTAACACTGACACTTCTTATTACTAGTTTATCCCCTCTTTTGGCTACCTTTGGATCATTTATGTAATGTTTTCTTCTTACCTGTATCAAGGGAGAGAAAAGCATCTTTACCTCCATTATTGCATTTTTTAGTTTTGCAGATGATTTGTTTTGGTAGGTCAGAGGCACCTTTGATGAAGATCAACACTTATTAAACAGTGCACTGGTTGTTGGATTGGCCATATGTATGATTTTGTACTCCTGTCTTCTTAGAACATGAATTTTCAAAATGATAAGACATACATTTCTGCAGTTCTTCCTAACCCCCCAACCAGACATAGCACTGTTCTAGGCACCGAAGATACAGCAGTGGGCATGACCATCAAGTAAGTTGGGGAATGCTGGATCAGAGATGGGCATGAATGGTGTTCTTATGTATTTAAAGAACACTCCCCAGGAATATAGGAGGCGTGATCCTCACTGTTGGCTTTGCTACTAATTAGGAGTATGATCTTGAAAAACCATGTAGCCTCTTTGGACCTATTTTGCTTATGACTTATGGCTGGGCAATGGTCTATTTGCCCAGTTTTCAGACTTCAGTGCACATCAGAATGATCTAGGAAGCTCATTGAAATGACAGTTCTTGGACTTTACCAACAGATCATCTGTTACAGTAGGTCTGGGATGGAGCCCAGGAATTTGCTTTTTTTGCACGTTCTGTTCTGCTGGACGTGGACTTGTGGGCCACACTGTCAAAAACTTCTGGTATAGGTCAGTGGCTTCCAAACTGTGAGAGGTGATGTATTAATGAGTTATGGAATCAATTTAGTAGATTTCGAAAAGCCTTTTAAAAATGAAATAGAAGAGAAGATATCAGAGGTATCTTGGAGCAAAGGTAAGTAAATGGAAAGACATCATCTATGTATTTAAGAGTTTGTTAGAGTAGCACCAGCTTCTAGGCAACCAGAAGTCTGCTTTGCCTGCCCTCTCTGCTAATTGACTTGAATCTGCGAATAGGAGATTTGGAGTTCATCTTCTTCCTGGAGCGTTGATTAGCTCAAGAAGGTGCATTGACCTGAGGTGGAGGTTTTAATACCGAATACCACCCCCGCTGCCCCAGCATAAAAGTGGTGATTGCACAGTTGGCAGGGAAAACATTTTCTCAGTATTATAACATAAAGGAAAATGATCTTTTCTAAGGCTTCTTCTCAGGAATATAAGAGGAAGCCCTTCCACTTACTGAAAACAACTCAGGTAACATAAAACAGTCCCAGGCCAGAAAGATTGGTAGGGATAAACTCCATCTTCATGGCCACAAAATCATCCTCCTAAAGAGACAATTTCTTTACCATCTAGATGGTTATGTTCTTGGCCAACTGAACATCTCTCTCTCTTTGCTAATATTTACTCAATAAATACCTTTTCGAGGAATGCTCCTAAGGCCATTGTAATTCTAAGATGCTAAAGAAGACTTTTCTTTCATTCACTTGATCATTTGCTCCTTGAGTTCGTAATCATATATTTTAATATTTTTTTGCTGTCACAGTGAATGATTTAAATTTATGAGAATGATGATAGTACAAGGATAAGATTTTGTAAAAATGAATCAAAATGTTAAATCAGGAGACGGTTGGGAGAAATTATTCATATAGTGTATTGTGTGTGCTCACGTGTGTGTCCAAACTGGAAAAAGTGTCTTCAGAGTAGCTTTGGTTCTTTTTTGCATTAATTTTAAAGAGCTCGCCATTGTTATTTTGTTTTTTTTTTTTTAATGTTTTTTATTTATTTCTGAGAGAGAGAGAGAGAGACAGTGTGAGTAGGGGAGGGTCAGAGAGAGAGGGAGACACAGAATCCGAAACAGGCTCCAGGCTCTGCGCTGGCTGTCAGCACAGAGCCCTACGCGGGGCTCGAACCCATGAACCGTGAAATCATGACCTGAGCCTGAACCTGAAATCAGACCTAACCGACTGAGCTACCCAGGCGTCCCCAAGAGCTTGCAGTTGTTTAACAGCAGCCAAAAACTAAGAATATCCGTCACCAAACACTTCTGTGAACTTTTCTGAATTTGCCTTCAGAGTCTAGTGATGGTCCTCAACACGAAAACCAGTTTTATTACTTTAATGGTCACATCTCTTGTTTATGAAAAACAGTATTACTCAATATGATTACCTACATTATTTGATACGCTTGGCTCTGAAGACCCGTTGGCTGCTTCCCAGAATCATGTACATCTTCAGAGAGTAACAGTCTGCTGTCACTGAGCTCTTAAAATGGAGACAGCTCAGAGAGAGGAGTCTCAAACATCTCTGAGCAGCCTTCTTCGCCATGTTACTGGAAGAAGTACTAGGTTTTTTTGTTTGTTTGTTTGCTTGCTTTTTTTGTTTTTTTTTCTTTCATAGTTTATTGTCAAGTTGGATTCCATATAACACCCAGTGCTCATCCCCACAAGTGCCCTCCTCCATGCCCATCACCCCCCCCTTCCTCTCTCCCCCACCCCCATCAACCCTCAGTTTGTTCTCGGCATTCAAGAGTCTCTCATGTTTTGCCTCCCTCCCTCTCCCCAACTATTTTCCCTCTTCTCTTCCCCCACGGTCCTCCTTTAAGTTCCTCCTAATCCGCCTATACGTGCAAACATATGGTATCTGTCCTCCTCTGTCTGACTTATTTCGCTCAGCATAACACCCTCAAGGTCCATCCATGTTGCTACAAATGGCCAGATTTCATTGTTTCTCATTGCCATGTAGTATTCCATTGTGTATATAAACCACATCTTCTTGATCCATTCGTCCGTTGATGGACATTTAGGCTTTTTCCATGATTTGGCTATTGTTGAGAGTGCTGCTATGAACATTGGGGTACATGTGCTCCTGTGCATCTTTCTAAAGGCGACCGCTCCAAAAGCCCGTACTCTTCGGTGTGAACTTCCTCAAGCATTTGTGTCTAAGACAACACTTGGTGATATTTACTCCTTACAGATGGGCAAGTTGCTGGTGAAGGGTCCAGAAAAAGAGAGATTGGAAGTAGGCCAAGTTCACCAGTGACAAGAGCAGGAATGGGCCTTTTGTAGGATTCCTTCAAGGAATAAATGAAAGTCACTTCTTTGTTTGCTTGTTTGTTTTGGGATTTTTTTGGTGAAGGCTGGTATTGCAGCTGATCTGTATTCTATCTTCATGTTTGGGGCTCAGCTGAAAGCACAGTGCTGGACGGCAAGACCGAGGGGGCTTATGTAGGCAAGGCAGGGCATGCTGCACGCTGGCGGGTTACTGTCCAAGCCCTTTGCAGTGAAAAGAAAAGCTGCATATGAAGAGTATGGCCTTTGCCAGCATAAGGAAGAACAGGCAAAATTTAGTGCTGCTTCCATAGCGACAATGCTATTTTTCAAGTACGGGTAGAGCCTAGGTACGCCCCTCCCCCAAAGGCATCCATGCATCCGGACAGCTCTCAGAATGGTTAGGGAATACTTGGAAGGCTTTTATTAAAAATTTTTTCCTAGGGACTGCCTGCATATTTTACATTACTAATAAAGTAAAAAAAAATTTCTACAAATAATAGACCTTAAAAATTAAGACTCTAGATTGCTATCTTGATTAAAACAGTTTAAGCAGGGATTTTAAAATTGGGGGTTTTAACAATGATCACAAAAGGAATTCTTGGCATTTGCGTGTAATCTAATTTTAGATATCGAACTCAGAGTTTAGAATTACCGAGAAAAAGGAAAACTTCAGTTCTCCATGGGGTACTTTGAAGTTTCAGACATTTCATCTGAATGAGGCAACACCCAACAGGCTGGTTGCCTGTGTCCATGGTCACAGAGGTTGCCACCTCCCACCTCAGAAAGGTGACAGCAGTGTCTGGTTGAGAAACCACGAGGCAGATTTGGATAAGATCCGATGAACTGTGTTGGGAGAAGGCCAGGTCTGATGGGGGACAAAACGCCGCCGTACCCTGTTGTATAGGAATCAGGAGAACCTTTGGTTGGTATTTCTCTCCTTTCCTCACAGTGTCTGTGGTCCAGGCTCTGGTCAAGGTGGTGATGGTAACCTCGGGATGGGCATCCCAGCCTTGCCTAACCACACAGCCTGTCCTGAGCCACAGAAGTGGCTGGCTGGTTTGGGCTGTTTCTCCCGCCACCCAAAGAGAAGCTGATGCTTCCAGAGACTTTTGCTCATGGGCCCTGTGTCTTTTGTGGGTTGGTGGCAACTAAGACTTTTGGAGCCCGTGATAGAATTATCCTTGTTCTGTCATTCTCTGGGAAGTGCTGGACTCAGCTGTCTGAGTTGACTTAGGTTTTGTTCTGTTGGATTTGTGTAACGGCTCTCAAAGTAATACCACCAAACTCAGAAATTGTGATCAGGGGATAATTGAATTTATAGGGTGCCTTTCTTCTGTAAATTCATTAATTTCACAGATAGATTTTTCTCAGTCTCAAAATCTTCAGGCAATATGTAAGGCTGGGTGGGATCATGCCTGTGTGCTAAGGCTCAGTGAGGGGGTCAGGAGTTGTCCTGGTCACTCACCAAGGCTTTAGGGAGACCAGTGCTAAGTTTAGTAGGTCTTGCCTTCTCCCTTTCAAGTTTTGTAATGATCAGTTTGGTTATAACAGTATCAGAATGATTTTATAAGAACGACTATTTAGTTTAATATAAAAGCACAGCTTCTTTCACAACATTTTATTGCATTTATTTATTTATTTTTAGCCCAGATTTTCTCTGTATAATTAACTGGACCCTGGAGTCTTTCCATAACATGTCATTGTGCTAGTGAATAGAAGGCAGAATTGGGGAGTCAGATAGCCCAGCGCCGGCACTCATAGGTATTTCCTTATCCTGTCTGAGCCCAAATTTCCTTAGGCTCCTTAAAATATTAGGGGGATGGGGCGCTTGGGTGACTCAGTCAGTTAAGTAAGCATTGGACTTTGGCTCAGGTCATGATCTCATGGTTCATGAGTTTGAGCCCCATGTCAGGCTCTACTGATAGCTCAGAGCCTGGAGCCTGCTTCAGATTCTGTGTGTCTCTCTTCTCTGCCCCTCCCCAGCTCATGCTCTGTCTCTCTCTAAAATTTTTTTTAATTAAGGCAGAATATAATGTCTTTTTAACTGGCTTTTGGTGGTGATTAAATAAGAGAACATATAAAACATGGTATCTGGCACATAGTAAACTTTCAGTAAATGGTGGCAATTAATCAGATGTTTTTGGACTTTAGTAAATCAGTTTCTTGGGTTGGCTTCTATGGGGAAGTAAGCAGCTATCAGTTCACCAAGCAGGAAGTGCTGAATACTTCATGGAATCATAAGAAGATAAAACAATAAAAGATCTGATTTATTCATCCTGCAAATATTTACTAAACACCTTCTACATACCAAACTCATGAGATACATCAGAACAACACAGGCCAACCTCTGCCCTCAAGGACCATTCATTCTAGCTGGAGGAAACAGATCATAAACAAAAAACACAATCAATCAAACATATTATTTGTTGGAGAGTGATAAATACCATGGAAAAAGAAAAACAATGGATTTAAATTTTAGTGTAATTTTGTAACGTAATGTAATGTAATTTTAAATGTTTATTTTTGAGAGCAAGAGAGTGAGAGAGAGAATGCGAGCAGGGGTGGGGCAGAGAGAGGGAGACACAGAATCTGAAGCAGACTTCAGGCTCTGAGCTGTCAGCACAAAGTCCGGCGCTGGACTCAAACTCACAAACTGTGACATTATGACCAGAGCCAAAGTTGGATGCTTAACCGACTGAGCCACATAGGCACCCCAAGAACATGTAATTTGAAATCTAATTGGAAGGAAATATTTATTCAGATATTTGAAGTTGGCCATGCAGATATTTGGGGAAAGAGCATTTTAGGCACGGAGCAGCCAGAGCAGAGAGAAACAAGTGTGGCCAGGGTTGGTGAGCAAAGGGAATATCAGGAGATGAGGGCACAGGGGTCAGAGTGTATAGAGGCCTGGAGGCCATTGTGGGATTTGGAATTTACTCTGATAGGGAAGGTGAAGGGGGGAGTTCTGAGTGGAGAGATGACAAGATCTGACTTAGTCTTAGTTTTTTAAATATGTTTATTTTTTATATATTTTTACTTTTTTTATTTGAGAGAGAACATGCACAAGTGGGGCAGAGGCGAGAGAGGCGAGAGAGAGAGAGAGAGAGAGAGAATTTCAAGCAGGTTACACTCTCAGTGTGGAGCCTGCCATGGGACTTGATCCCATGACTCTGGAATCACAACCTGAGCCGAAAACCAAGAGTCTGACGCGTAACTGACTGAGCCATCCAGGTCCCCCCCTGACTTGGTTTTAATAGGATCACTCTGGTGCGTCTCAGAGCACAGTGGAGATAAAGAGTGGAGATGTTGGGGGTCATCTTTAATTCCTTCATGTTAAGATAGAATTTGGAATTGGGCTTTGAACTGTGAGTCTGCTGTTGTACCACTGTGGGCATCAGAGAAGTGAAGGAAATCTTCAAAATATCCTACCACTTACTCTCTGAGAGCCAAGGTTTAGGCTGTGAAAAAAGGAAGAATGCTGATTCCATTTATTTTCCTAAGGCATCTTGGAGGGAAGAAAGCTGAGGCATTTTTTGTACCCTAACATTACCTTTGGGGTGTTTGTCTGTATCACTTTGTGTTTACAGATTGGACACTTCAAATGAGAGTTGAGATTTTACTAGGTTGGCTGTGACATTTTATTAGACTCAAAATCTCTAAGTCTGATTAGCTGTGAAGTTAGCTGTCAGGTACTTACAGAACCAAAATACTTCAGTGGTGTTTAAAAGGGAGTTTTGTGATATATCATTTTTACCTAAAGAAAGAAAGTATTGCCCAAGGGATCTAATTTTAGACTGTTAGGAAGAAAAAAATGACTTCATTTGATAGGCTTGCCTTCCCATTAGTCCTTCTCATTTTTAACCCTGGCCAGCACTTGATGCTCCCCTCCTTCTGCTTCTGGAGAAGCCCCCTAAATGTACTATTTAGAATAAAAATATACTTTTATCCGTCTTGTTGCTTGATCTTAAATTCCTAAAAATAAGTTAATGCCTTAACCCCAAAGCCAAAACATAATAATTCATTTTCTTTAAATTCTCATTTTCTAGGTATTTTTAATCCCATGATTTTTTTTCCTAGATTTCAGTTTTAAGTAATCTCTACATTCAACATGGAGCTTTAACCTAGAACCCTGAGATCCAAAGTCATATGCTCTGTCAGTTAAGCCAGCCAGCCATGTTCCCCTCAATGATTTTTGTTTTTTAATAAGTAGACCTGTAATAAAGAAAGATTGGATGAATGGATAAAGAAGATGTAGCATATATATATATACATATTTATATACATATATGTGTATGTATATATGTATATATACATGTATATTTATATATGTGTATATATACATGTATATATGTATATGTATATATGTATATGTATATATGTATATATGTATGTATATATATACACATACATACACATACACACAATGGAATATTGCTTAGCCATCAAAAAGAAGAAAAGCTTGCCATTTGCAATGGTGTGGATGGAGCTAGAATGTATTATGCTAAGTGAAATAAGTCAATCAGAGAAAGACAAATACCATATAGTTTCACTCATATGTATAATTTAAGAAACAAAACAGATGAACATGTGGGAAGGTGGGGGGAGAAGATAGGGAAACAAACCACAAGAGATTCTTAATGATAGAGGATAAACTATGGATTGACAGAGGGAGGTGGGTGGGGATGGGCTAGATGGGTGACGCCTCTTAAGAAGGGAACTTGTGATGAGCGCTGGGTGTTGTATGTATGTGATGAATCACTGAATTCTATGCCTGAAACCAATATTGCACTGTATGTTAACTAACTAAAATTTAAATAAAAAAAAAGAGAGAGAGAAAGGTTAATCAGTGCTCACAGGCCAGATTAATTCTTTGGAGGAGAGAAGATTGTTTAATGTTTGGATCTTCTTGATATTTCTGCTTCTTTTCTGTCACTTTGCTTTCGTTGTGACCACAAATCTGCCTGCTTCTATAATTAGGCTGAAAGGAAGGAAAGAGAATTCACATTTGTCTCTTCCATTCATTAACTTCACAGTTTCATCATTTTTTGATGCATTTCCCCCCAGATTGCCTGCCACACTTTGATTGCACTTGATTGAAAGTTGGCCATGAGAAAAATAAAGTCCCTTTATTTTTTTTATTTTTTTAATGTTTTATTTATTTCTTTTTTTTTTTTTTACAGATAGTTTATTGTCAAGTTAGTTTCTACATAACACTCAGTGCTCATCCCCAAAGTGCCCTCCTCCATGCCCATCCCCCCTCCCCCCCACATCCATCAGTCCTCATAAAGTCCCTTTATTTTTAAAAAATAAAACAATATTTGACATAGACTGACATTACAACATTTTTATTATGACTCTTATTAACACAAAACTGCTTCCCATTTTCTTCCACTCCAGCTTATAGGGAAGCCAAGAAATCAAATGTGGCCATTTCAGATAAATATGTTATTAGGGAGGGTAGAGATTCCTTTAGTTTACCATTCTCCTGTCTACTTTTAAACTCCTTAGATGGAGTTGCAGTTTTAAATAATAAACCATAGTTTACCTCCCCTATTAGTGAGAAATTCAAGATGAGTAGAATGAGTAGAAAGTATTGTTTACAGTACAGCTGTCTGCAGTTTGGGAATGGTTTCCAATTTTAGCTTTAGGATGGAAATTAGTATAGCAAATATCTCTGAACTGGAGCTGACGATCATTGTCTTATGGTGCTTGGTAATGTACTTGCCCTGTGAGTGTGAGGCATTCTAGAAGCCCCATGGATTTCTGTTCATACGCACACATGTGTGTGCGTAGTTGTATGGGTGAAAGTGTGTACATACCAACTATGTACACAAGACTGACCCTGACCTGAGACGCATCAGCCAAGTTTCTGGTAGGGAGATCAGGGGCACATTCATGGAAGAGGTCTAATGGGATGGCTTTGTTGGCTGATAGGTGAGTTTCATTGGGTCAAGACTCCTGGAGAAGGAATATCAGGTAGAGAAAAGAATGGGCAATAGTGCAGCAACAGGGCAGTGTGAAATGTTGGCTGTTTCTATGGCAGTATGGAATGTTCACTATTTCTATGGCCAGTCATACCCTCTCTGCTCTTATACCTTCATTTGCGTTCAAAGCTCAGCTCTACAATCACCCATATAGGTGCATTCCTGAGAAAGACTTTGTATGTGTGGATACTGGAATCAGATGCTTTCTTGGTATGCTCTTGGTCAAGGTACTTAATAAGTAAACTAGGCAATATCGGAGCATTTCAGTGCCTTGCATGGGCTTTGTCACTACAACATCCCTATGAAATAGATGCTAGTCCCATTTTAGAGATGGAGGACCTACGGCAGGGATGGCACATGAGGGCACACAGCTAGACAGCCGCAGCACCGAGAGGAAAACGATGGCACGTTGCCCCCAGAAACTATGGTCTCAGCCACTGACCACACTATAATCTTGCCCGGCTGCTGCTTATTTACTTGTGAAGCCTGTGGTACGATTTTCAGTACGTTGTTCAGCACCCAGTAGGGGCTCAAGAATTAGAAGTCATTGCTAGAATTAATATTTCCTGTCTCCCCAATTTGATGGAAATGTTTTTCTTCCTAGATACACATCTCTGATGGCATTATTTCACCATGCTGTAATCGTTGGTTTGTCTGTTTCACACATTAATTGTAAACTCCTTGAGGGTAGGAACTCTACATCTGGAACCTGTCCCCTAACAGCTCCGTAAGTGCTTTGCTGAGTGAGTGAAAACCGTGTTTTAGCTGGCATAGGTGGTCTTGCTGTGCAGGAAAGCAGCATGTGGACGATTCCTGTCCAGGACTTTAAGGCATGGAGTGCCAGTTTGAATCCAGCCCCTTCCATGTATTCGCTTTGTGTTTCGTGGAAATGATTTATCCTCCCTTACTCCACTTCCTTTATTTACTTACTGGGGACAACAGAGTTGTTACAAAGATCCAAGTAGATATTACATATCAAGGATTTAACAGAATGCCTGGCTTATGACAAATAGAAATCCTTTCTATTAATAATATTCTATTATTATTAGATAACTGCTAAAAGTCAAGTATTCTGTTACTTATTGGAGGCACAGAGATAAAAGATTCTTCCCTCATTCACGGACTTCCTACGGTCTCATGGAAGAGAAGAACTGTCACCTAATGCATTATAATTGTGTGCAATAAGTTGCAACAATAGACACAGTTCAGATAAGTTGTAGAGGAGAAGGTGAAGAGTGGTGATTTCCTTGATGGGGGATATATCCAAGTTGGGGTTTGGAAAATTAATAAAAGGCCTTAATGTAGGGGCTGGAATAAAGCCCTCAAATATATATGAGGATTGTGAACTTAGTTCAGTGGGGAGCCATTGACTTTTTTGAGTAGGAGCATGACATCAACAGAACTGTCCTTTAGGAAAATTAATCTGATTAAAATATACATACATAAAATATGTATGAGTTAGTGGGAGAGAAGTGAGGAAAGAAACAGCACATAGACCTTTCGTGGAGCCATCGATTCGGGCTAGAAGTCCATTGTGCAGTCCTCTTACAGATGGTCTTCCAGCTGATGCCTCAACACACCCAGCAGGGGAAGTTCCCTCCCTCCTGAGCCAGCTCCCTCTTTCCTTCCTTCCTCCCCACCCATCCATCCACCGTCCATCTATCCATCATTTCTTGAGTTTATTTTGTGCCACTCTGGGCAAAATGCTAGGAGTGCCCATTATAGAATAATTTTTATTGTTGGAAAATTCTTTTGTCCTTAGCTTGAGTCAAAAGCTGCTTCCTTTTAGGCTTCTCTCCTATTGGCCCTACTTTTTAATTATTTCTTGTAAAACACACTAAGTGTGCTCTTCTTTTATCTGACTTTTTTTATTATTTTTTTTTTTAGTGTTTTATTTATTTCTAGGAGAGAGAGAGAGACAGCGTGAGCAGGGGAGGGTCAGAGAGAGAGTCACAGACTCTGAAACAGGCTCCAGGCTCTGAGCTGGCAGTCAGCACAGAGCCCGACGTGGGGCTCGAACCCACGAACCGCGAGATCATGACCTAAGCGAAAGTCGGATGCTTAACCGACTAAGCCACCCAGGTGCCCCTTATCTGACTGCTTTTAATCATTAAAAGAAACTCTTATCATGGGGCTTTTTAATCATCTCTTCTTTTGAAAATTGCCTTCCCTTTTTTTTTTTTTTAATGTTTATTTTTGAAAGACAGAGAGAGACTAGAGACAGAGAGAGACAGATATGAGCTAGGGAGGGGCAGAGAGAGAGGGAGACACAGAATCCAAAGCAGGCTCCAGGTTCTGAGCTGTCAGCACAGAGGCTGATGTGGGGCTCAAACTCACGAACCATGAGATCATGACCTGAGCTGAAGTCAGATGCTTTTCCAATGCCCTTCGCTTTCCCTTCCTAAAAGGTCTTCCTAAGGCAGGTTTCATAAAAGTAGGGAGTTTTGGATCTGAATGGGACTTTGGGAGATATTTTGAATTCATATCTCAACCATCATCACTTTCAAAGTAGGATCTGAGTCACAAATAAGTTGTGACATGCCTAAGCTCACAGAGCTAGTTAGTGACCAAGCTAGGGCAAGAACTCAGGCTTTTTAGGTGTCTATACTTGCAAGACCAGTGCTTTCTCGAGCCTTCTCTCCCAATAACCCTTCCCAAACGGCCTGTGAATTTTCGCTATCCCTCATAAAATGAGGAACGTACGGTTGAGTGTGGTGCCTCACATATGTTCTGACCTTGGCAGAGAACTGCAATGAGAGTTAATAAAGGCCACCATTAACAGAATGTGCCAGCTGCATGTCCACCTCATTCCCTGCACTTTCTGATTCAGTCTTTGTAGGGTGGATTTAGGACTCCCAATTTCCAGAAGGGGACACTTCACTCAGGGGTGAAGTAATTTCCAGTCCACAGGCATACAGCTAGTAAGTGGAAGTGCTAGAAATCAGAAGGAGGGCTGTCTGATTTCAAGGTCACAGAAAGACCATTATTTACCATAATTTCTTTTTTTTTTTATGTTTATTTTTGAGAAGAGGGCGTGAGTAAAGGAAAGGCAGAGAGAGAGAGAGAGACAGTGGGGGGTTAAGGGGGGTCAGAGGATACCAAGCAGGCTCTGCACTGACAGCAGTGAGCCAGATGCAGGGCTCGAACTCACGAACTGTGAGATCATGGCCTGAGCTGAAGTTGGCCGCTCCACCAAGTGTGCCACCCGGGCGCCCCTGCAGTAACTTCTAATTGTATCTTCATGAAGCATCGTATTTGAGAGTTTGTGTTTTATATTGTGGTCGTCACACACTTAATGGAAAACTTTTTTAGTCTAAATGGTGGCCTTGGTTTTTCTTTCTGTGAAATGGCACACACTGTTTGTTTGTTTCATTTGGTTTCACTGGCCAAGAGTGGACTGGGCTCAGGAATGGGGCCTGATCACTTGGCGCCCTGGCTCTGTCCCAGGCGGTTGGGTGAGTGGTGCCTCTGCGTCCTTTGTCGTCAGTCAGGATGCATCTTCCTCACCTGGATGTGAGATGAAATGAGACGGCATGCGTGCATGGGCACTGTAAATGCGCGAGGTAATCCTAATGCTAATCCTGATATTGCTCACTGTGGACCGAGGCCCGCCTCAGCCCTGGGCTCTGGCAGACTCACTCCTCTCTGTTCTGACTCTACTCAGACCCTTCCGGCTCCCAGGTGTGCCCCCTCCCTCCCCTCTTCTGCCCCTCAAAATGCCACTCAGCCCAAAAGGCCAAGGTTGGAGGCCATTTTGAAAGAAACGCCCCGCTTCCTTTCCAGAATTCATATTTCTTGTGGGCGCACGTTCATACAGCTTTGTTTATGGTACTGGAACAGCCCTCATCTCGGTCTGCCTTCTATTAGTGCTGTGCCCACACTTTCACATGAACCTGGGACTTCCGTGAGAATGGGACCATTTGTTTTCATGAACCTTCTCTTTCCCCGAGCCTACAGGAGAGTCCAGTGGCGGTTCAGTGAACTTTCTGATATCGGCCCTCCCTCCCAGATTTACGTGCTAACTGTTTGGCTGATTTCCCTCCTGGCCTCATCCCCATCAAGATAACATGTTGGAAAGGACAGAGACCAAGGGTGGAGCCAAAGATAAATCGTGGCCCTGCATGATGAAGAGCTTTCTGAAATTGTCACCCAAGCAGCAGTGAACTCTTGGGTTATTGTTATGTAATGGTGATTCCTCAAAACAGTGCTCTTACCAACTTGTGTGTGCATTCAGAACTTGCCAGGATTCCTGCGGGAGCCTCCTAATTGGCATTCGTTTACTACCCCACCTCCCCCCAGTCTAATTTATTCTGCACACGCAGCCAGAGTTGTCTTTTAAAAAGCCTGTCTTATCAGGTGGCTTGTCTGCTGTCAGCCCTTCGGTAGCACGTCCCCTTGCTCTCCAGGCAGGAATCCTCCGAGACTTGCCCACCTCCCACACTTGACCCTCTCCCCCTCTTCCTGGGGCCCACTCTACTCTGCCTTGTTCCAACCCCATGGGGCTTCTTCAGTTCTCTCAATGTACCCTGCATCTTTCTGCCCTGCGGATTTACTCAGGCTCTTTCTTCTTCTAGAAGCTGTTCTTCCCCCTATCTTTTAATTTGCTAACTCCTGTCTTGATTCTTGGCTTAAATGTCATTTCGTCAATAGCATCTGGTACCCTCTGTAACTCTAATAATTATTTGTGTGATTATTTGCTGTATCCTTGTCCTTCTCAGAAAGCTCCAAGTTCCCTGAGGGTAGGGATCATGTCTGTCTTGTTTAAGCAAGACATACTTGCGTAGCGCAATGCTTGGCACACGGTAGCTGCCCAGTAGATAATAAATGGAGAAACAGAAGTATGGGGCGCCTATGGGGTGCCTGGGTGTCTTAGTCGGTTAAGCCTCTGACCCTTGATGTTGGCACAGGTCATGATCTCGCAGTTCGTGGGGGCAGGTCCTGTGTCTGCCTCTGCACCATCATCACAAGGCCAGCTTGGGATTTTCTCTCTCTCCCTCTCTTTCTGCCCCTCCCCACACCAGTGCACGCACATGCTCTCTCTCTCTCAAGATAAAGAAACATTCAAATGTAGCTGAGAAGAGAGATCTGTAGAAACTTTTCAGGGAGTAACAGAAAAAAAAGATGAAAAAGGTGGTTGAAATGGAGTCGATGTCTCCCTCCATTTCCTAGCCTTAGGAAGCCCCACTTCCTAATGTAGTGAGCCTCCAGCTCCAGAATACAGGCTGAGTAGCTCTGCCTTCAGTTTGAAGAGTGTGCCTCTCGCCTTTCCATCTTTTCGAGCATCCTTGCTTGGAAAAGTCCATTTGGTAATCTTCCTTCTGCCTCGCTGCCATGCCCTTCCCCTCACTTAGCTCATTTGGGGCATGGCCATCCTAACACTTTTATAGGTCTGAGCCATTCTTGGGCAATAACCCTTTGTCCATTTGACTCCAGATCTGCAGCAATTAACAGCTGATCTAAAACAGGACCGTGTGTCCACGTTTACATCTTGGCTCAGCTGTGTGATCTCTCGGGCAAGATACATAACCTCTCTGAGTCTCAGTTTCCTTGTCTGGAAAATGAGGATGAGAACAGATCCCACTTCAATGGATGGTGTAAGATGTCAGTATCTCACTGGCTGAGCATAGTGCCTTACACAGGGTGAGCGCTCTCCAAATGCCATGTTTAGTATTTGCACTTCTTCAACTGTTAGAGCTTTTTCCAGTGGACCTCTGCTGAATTCTTTAGCTGTTTCATATGGCATATTACAGTGCAGGAGACTGTATAAGACCTCACAGGTAGACAAATTGCGGCACGAAGATGCATTTAAAGTCAGTGCATTACAATACTGAACAGCTTTGAGGAAGAGAAAGATCAGAGGCAAAGACGGACCAGAAGAAATGTGAGAAGTGGACTACCTGGTGATTTACATTAGAACGGCTTCAGATGGTCAAGGCTGGTCATACTTAACATTGTATCAGAATTAATAAAATGTACCCATATTCCACATTAAATATGATTTATATTTAACAGTGTGAGCATTGAGTTGTGTTTGATTGTTGATGACAAGTAATGTTTTGCAGACATGTAAGCAAACACTGGCTAATTTTGATAGTTCTGATTTCCCTTTGTATTTGGGAACCGATTCTTTTTTCCTGGAGTCACAGATGTTTCTGTAGTTGGTGGGAGCCTGTGGGCCCCTACCTGTGACTGTGTCCCTGGTGGATAAAATGGTCCTAGAGAGGATAAGCCGCTGGGTCTGAGCTGACCCTGGGCTATCGTCAGCTTGCTTTAAAATGTAGGGGTGATGACTCTTTGCATCTTTATGGGGATAGGACAAACAAAAGACTCTGGTTAGGTGACGTGAGGGCAGGAGCTATGGTCATCCTACGTTCTCCCATTACCCTGTTCCCAGATTTACCCTCCTATTTGCTATTCCCCACTTCCCTGTGTCCCCCAACCAACACATGTGGTCTCAGTGACTCCAGACTATACATACAGTCATTCAATAATTCATCAGCTATTCACCAAGTGCCCACCAAGTGCCAAGCACTTGGGTTGCACAGATGAGTTCAATGTCCTCAAGGAGTGCATCGTCCATTTCTTCTCTCTTCATATCACCACCTATGAAACAGGCCCTTAAGCTGCTAACATTGGAAAAATAAATACATTCTGGGGCAGGAGAGGCACTGGCATCTTCTTGGCTCTCCTGTGGTTAAATGTGGTGCCCACGTCACTTTCCTTAACTCCCACGTTGGTAACTGGTTGTAGGAAAGTTATTTGCGCTGGGGAATGACATAATTTTTTTCTTTAAAAAAAAAAAGGAATCTGTGCAAGTCTCCCAATTCTAAATTTCTGTGATTGTATGATTCTAAATTAATTTAGGAAAGCAGTCAGACAGTTTTTGAGCGTGTTTCCATGGACACTGTGGATATTGTCTTGAGGTGTCTGCTTAGTCACATTTGGTGCCATCTGGCACAAAGGAATGACTAGATTCTGGTCTGAGGGCAGCTCAAGGTACTTAGACGGATCTGCTATTCTAATATTTGGTTGAAATGTTCCAGCGGCTTAGCAAACCACAGGTAGCATTTGGTGTACCAGAGAAAATACAGTATGCTAAAAAGATGGATAATTTTTTAGTATATCCCATGTGCTATTCTTTAGAACATACTTAACACTAGAAAAAATGATCTGTTGTTTATCTGAATTCAAATTTAACTGGTGAATTTTTCCCCTCACTAACTCTGGCAGCATCCACTTATAATTTGTGATCTCGGCAACATATCGGTACAGGTAACAAACTTTCCAGTCAGTCAACCCTACCTCGTGTTGTGGTGAATGCCCTCCACTCTGAGCCCCTTCTCACATAAGAGGAGTTGCTGTTTCAAACAGAACACATTTTGATCTCTGCAGGACTTTGACATTCTCTCTCCACCCACTACTAATGAAGTGACAAATAGCCATTCTGTTAAAATACTAAAAATGTCCATAAATATAATTTATATCCTAATTAGCCCTCTGTTACCTGTGTTTTGAAAATCATGGTTTTTTGATTGAATATGATTTGATGAAATCTGAAGTTACAGTAATTTATGAGTGCTTTTTGGCTTTGTTTTTCTTATCTTATAAAATAGCTCTGGAATTGATATGAGGTGAGGACCTGTTAGCTCAATCACATCCCGGGAGCTTGCCTCCATATACCAGCTTTCTCTACAGTTCATCTTTGGTTCTCACTAGCCTTGGAGTATTTATAACTATACCCATTCATCATTCCTTCTTTTGAGATCTGGTGCCTCTGTGAGGACGAAGGAAAAATACAGCGCCACATCCTTGCAAAATTTATAGGCTTTCGGTGAGTTAAGACATTTGCTGAAGAACTAAATGGAGAACATGAGAGATTTTGTAGAATCCTTAAGATTATTAGGAACTCCTCTGCTTTGCGATTCCTGTTTTTAGTGAAAGAAACAGAATATGGAATCCTGAATTTGCCATTTTTTATTGTTGGCAAGTCTGAGAATCTTCTTCTTTTCTTTTTTTTTCAAACCTTAATTCGATTGTGGAGTTTTGGCACTGGGGTCAGTGGCAGCCAAGTCAGACCCAAGAGGGACAAGCTTCATTGTCTCCAGTTTGTAGAGCGGGGAGCCATACGTAGCACCTTTTCAGAGTTGTCCCCAGACACAGGTGGGTGAGTTTTCTTCAAGACCCTGGACTCCTGCTCGCTCTGGGCAATCTTTAGGCGGGTGCGCATCTGCTGCAGCTTGAGACAGCAATGCCCGGCCACCTCACTGCCGCCTGTGTCTTGGCAGATCTGGCAGTTCGTCCTCTGGGGCGATGGCGGATGGGGTGGGGAGTGTGTGCATGGCGGTCACTCATGCCCGGGAGTCTTCCCTGAGGTGCTCCAATACCATGGCCCATGGAAAATCCTTTTCCCTCTGCTCAGGCTGCCCAGGGAACTCTGCTGGGCTGGCAGAGAGAGAAGGGTCAGTACGCAGAAAGCTTTCTTTCCCAGTCTCCACTTAATCAGGAGCCGAGAAAGACCCTGATTGAAAATATGCAATGCGTGTGTGGTGTCGTTTATGTGCTGATCTTTGTATAGTGCAGCTCTGAACATGCTGTTTGCCTGCATGAGTGCTTCCCATGGCTCCAGTTACCCACAGGAAGAACTGTAACCATCTAATGATAGCAGCGCGGTGGGGCCTGAAGCCCATTTGGGCTATGAAGAGAAGAAAACAGAATGTGAAGATGGGGACGATCCAATGGAAAAGGAGGTGCTGGTGATGTAGGAGAAAGGGGATGACCAAGCAGAGAAGTCCCCGGTGGGTGAGAAGGGGTGGGGAGGGTGGTCTTCGCAGAAGGAACACTTCCTGTGTTGTAACCAGTTGGAAGGTAGAGGATGTGGAATAGTTGCAGCTGGGCTGGTGGCATTGTTGTTGGGAAGACAGGGTAATTCTGGTTTTGTGGCGCCTGTTTTCTTTATGGTGTGTGTAACGATGTGGCTAAGAGGGAGGGCTGAAGCCTGAGCCCTGAAGAACCAGGAGCCTTGGAAGATGTGCCTATGGGAGGGGTGGAGGAGGAGTGTGTGCAAAGTTGAATGCCCATCAGAAACATCCAGAGAAGTCACCACTTGTGTGGATCTGCGGCAAAGTGGCATGGGGACCCAGTTCTGCCCACTTCCCAGGAGCCCATGACTTTCAACACGCTTCCCCGAAGGTCAAAACTCTGGTCTGATCTGCTGCATACTGCTTCTTTCCCCACTGAGTCTACTAGTTGTTAGAACACATACTAACACACACATACTGTTAGATCCTTCCTGGGACTTCTGTTCTCTTCCCCACTGGCTCTCCCTCGTTCGTGCACTCAGCACTTAGCAGTGGCAGGCATTGGGTCCTGTGCCGGGAATACAGCCATGAAAAAGGCAGAAGAGGTCCCTGGTCTCACAGAATATCTGTTCCAAGAGGGGGCGGCGGCCATAACCCAGTAAGGTGACAATTGTACATAATAATTTCAGATTCTGGTAAGTGCTATAAAGTCAGGAACCAGGCAGTGAGATTGAGTGGCCAGGTTTTGAAGGGGGGGGGGGTGCTTTTGAAGGTTTCTCTGAGGACATGGCCTTTTGAGTTGAGACCTGAAGAGCAGGAAGAAGCCAGCAATGGGCAATCTTTGGGAGCCTTTTCTGTTCCTTGTGGAGAGGAGGAGACCTGATGAAAGAGAAATCCCGTGGGGGTGAGACATTGGGATGGGGTGGGACAATCCTCTGGAAATTGTTGTCCAGCAGATTAAAATGTTAAAAATGTTTCAGTCTCATTGTGGAAGAAATCTCTCTATCTCCCTCCTTCCCTCCTTCCCTCGCTGCCCTACATTTCAACAACTATTCATTTCAGGAAACCAAATCATCCTGGAAATACAAAAAGCGGTTTGATCTTCAGATCAAGCCCATTCCAAAATGAACTCAGAAAATTGACCCGAGACACAAAATTAAGGCTCTTGTGTGAGGAACACAAGCAAACAATGAATAAGGAAATCGTTCTCTTAGTAAGAAGTTCCACCCAGGCCTTCCCTCGCTCCTGGTTTTCCTCCTATCTTAACTGCATGTTTGGTTCCTGTCGTATCTGAGAGCCTTCTTTATGTTCCCCTGGTGTCACACCCTGGGGGTAAAGGTGGCCGCAGCAGCTGTGGGGTGGTGGTGGACTGGATGGCCGGCGTAGTCAGGTTGTCTGTGTGCCTGTTGGGCAGGGCACAGAGGAACTTAACGTTTAATCTGCAGCTATAACACCACTTTATGGACTTTTCCCAGTGGAAGAGAAAAAGGCCAATAAAGAAGTCACATTGTTAGTGCTCTCAAAAGTCAACTTTCCCCCTCATGCCTGATGAATGTAAGATAGAACTTAATTCCAAACTCTGTGTCCTGGGAGTCTGGGCAGGTATTGTTCAGAGAAGAAAAATTTCATTTGCTGATTATTATTATTTCCCCTTCAGGAACCTGAAAGCCAGAAGGGATGTTGGAGCTTGTCTAGGTCACCCAGAGAGGTCCCTCGGTTTGCCTTCTGCATCACCATGGGTGACTTGCTCCCGGCAGAGCAGAGAGGTCCATCTCATGTACCGCCCCCCCAGGGCCATCGTGTGGTGCTTCCCAATCTTTCATTTCACAGTACACATAGTAAATGGTCATCCTGGCAAGGCACATTGGGGTTAATAGGCAAGGTTGCTCAAGGCCAGAGGTGACTGGCGGGAGGGCCTGAGTTGGAGGGATACACGGAACAGAGGAGACGATATCGTCACACACGTAGAATCCATTGGTGGCCCCTGATCAGAAAGCACTGGTGATTGGACTCCTTTAGTGGATTGTGTGCTCCTTGAGAGTAGGGGCTGTATTCATTCTCGAACAGTTCCTGAAAAGTTCTTCACAACTGGTAGAGCGCCCATGGATATGGTTGCTTTAAAAGCAACACAGATATCTCCACTGGGAGATAACTATGGAGAATTCTTTCCAAGTGTGTTGATCACTGAACATAATAACACCATTGGGTTCTCCGGAATTGCACCGCTTGGGTTAGAGTTCTGGTGTGACTACTCATCGGCTGTTTCGTCTCTTGAGGCCACGGTTTGTTTCCTTGTTTATACAGTGAGGACGGTAATATTAGCTGCTGGTATGCAGCAGAGTCCAGACCCTACCCCAGAGCTATGGCTCCAAAGCCTTTTTTCCAAGTCCCTCCATCAGAATTCCCATGTAGAAGTCTTTTATTAATACAACCATGTTTATAAGATAGTAGAGAAGGTAGTAGAGAAGATAGTCAGAGACTGTGGGTTTCTTGGTTTTGAAAAAGTTTTGTGGTTTAGTTAAAATAGATACTGGCCAACAATGGCTAGATTTGTAAAGCACCTGAGTTCATTCACTCAGCATTTATTATTGGACATTATCTTAGCTTTTGGGGTTTGAAAGATGGTCCTAATAAAGATGGTATCAAAAGAGGATAAAAAAGTGAGCCTGATGATTTCTTAAGGTTTGTGTAGTTGTTAACTTAGCAAAAGCTACAAATAGGCATTCAGCTTGGTAATCAATGAATTTCTTTAAAGAAACCAAACCTCCAAGGATTAATACTAGACATGTCTCTTGCTTCTACTTTTCTCCCCCCTATAGACAGAAAGTGCATGTGAGCTATGGGGAGAGGGGCAGAGAGAGAGAGAATTCCAAGCAGGCTCCATGCTCAGCACAGAGCCCCACACGGGGCTCGATTGCCTGACCCCAGGGATCGCGACCTGAGTCGAAATCAAGAGTTGGAAGCTCAACTGACTGAACCACCCAGGTGCCCTTCTTGCTTCTGTTCTGTGTTCTGACTGGTCCTGAGCCTCTTGAGATGGAAGAGCCATTGAGCTGGACATTAAAATGGTTGTTGACAGAGGATGTTAGGAAATGATACCTGCTTTCTTCACAGTAGATATTGATTGCTTTGGTAAAAATTAGCATGAATGAAACTTGCTTTAAGATGAATAGCACCAGCACAGTGCCTGGGTGGCTCAGTCAATTAAGCGACAAACTCTTGATTTCAGATCAGGTCCTGATCTCACATGGTGAGATTGAGCCCTGCCTCAGGCTCTGCGCTGAATGTAGAGCCTGCTTGGGATTCTCTCTCTCCCTCTCCCTCTCTACCTCCCCTGCCTCTGCTTTCTCTCTCTCTCTCTCTCTCTCTCAAAAAAAATGAATAAATAAAAGATCAATAGCACAAGAAAATAATGTGGATTTCCTAATTTTCTTTTTTTTAGTATTAGAGGAACCTGTCTAAATGCTTGCCTTGAGGAAACTGATGATTCTAAAAGCTTCTTTGAAAGGAGTTTACTAAGAAGTTGAATAATCCTATTCCAATAGAGTAGGTTTGAAAGAACACTTCTGACACATTAAAGCCATAGTATAAAAATCAAGTATATAACAGAAGAGGAAAGGGGAGAAGTAGAGAGGAGTGTTTCGTAAAGTTTGTGAAGTATGTGTGTCACTTAAAAGCATGTTTTAAGTTATGCATTAAGCATTCATTAAAAAAAAAAACATTCTTAGGAGACCTGATTTACCTTTCCCAATTAAAGGTGCCTGTCTGAGAGACCAGCCAAATTCTACATTTTCCAAGAAAATCAAGTTCTAGATAGGTTGCATTTCATTTTGAATGTTGGTGCCAGAGATACATCAGAATTCTGGGGGGAAATCTTACCAAGTGCTCCCTATAATTTGAAAGGAAGTGTCCTATTTGATGAATTTTATTGTTGCTGGACCCAATGTCCTAGGTAAACTGAAATTCCCCCTCCTCTCTTAGGAGGAGCATCAGGGGGAGAAATAGTTCCTTAAAGTCCTAAGTTTTCTGATAAAAGAAAGTGTCTTCTTTTGGTTAGTGGAAACTTCCATTCCCAGGATACACAAGGCATTTCCCCCTCAATGCAGCTTCCTCTTGATTTTGATTGAGTTATTTTTAGTGAGTTACCATGTTTCTCCTCTTTCCCTATTTAACTGTGCTCTGACTTTTACTTCTCTTTCTCCATTAATTAATCCCCACAGCTCTTTTCTTAAACCTTTCTTACACTAAGAGATATTTTAATTTGTTTATGTTTCTCTTAAAAAAAAAAAAAAGGAGAACATCTGGTCTGTGTAGATGTCAGAACTGCCCCCAAAATAGGATGCTTCATTCCAGTTTTGTATTTTCATATCTTATAATACAATTTGAATTCATTCACCAGTTTCTTAGTTCCTTAAATCTTACTTGACCTAAAAGACCCAATTCCAAAATAAGTAGACAATAACAACGTGGTGTGACTATTACGTGCCAGTGCATGCACAGTCATGACTTAATTGAAATCTCACCCAACAGTCCTCAGGTGAGTGGCATCATCCCCATTGTATAGATGAGTAGATAATCTCAACTACTGTGTTTGTACTGCCTGGTAATCCTGTCTAGTAGATTTGCAGTTCTGAGCTCATTGGAAATTTCTTAGTGTATTTAAAGTTGCTATAAACCGAAGGTAAGATTAATTTTCTTGACTTGGTTTAGAAGCTTGTCAAACCAATTGACAACAGCAAAAGAAATATGTAGGCCCTTTAGGAGGGGTTCACGTCCAGCAGACAACAATGTTTATAGGGGCTGGGATTCCATAGGAATATTATGAGTAGGTATCCGTGAATGGCACAGCAAAACTCTTGCACTCTTTTCAGTTATGTTGTGGTCAGTGGATGGAATAGCCCTATAGTTGAGTGCACCATGGATTTTCAGTTCAAATAGAACTTGATTCAAATCCTGACTTTTTCCCTACTCTTGGATGACCTTGCAAAGCTATTCAGCTCTTCTAACTTCAGTATATTCATCCATAGAATGGGAGTAATCGTATTTCTTATTGCTGTGGTGATAAAGATAAATGGGAAAAGGCATCTACATTGCTTAGAACCTCACACAGAATAAGTATTCAGTAAAATGGTAGTTGTGAATAACAATTGTCATAATCATAGAATCTCTGAGTTGGGGAGGATCTTATGGTCAGATAGACTTAACACAGGGTTTGGTTCTACCAGGTTTAGTCAAGTTGCTTGCGTCTCCTAGTTTCTATTTCTTCATCTGCCCAATAGAGAGACTATTTAACGCAGGATTATGATAAGGATTCCATGACATGTGACATCTGTAAAGTGTCTACCACAAATTGACCTTCATAAACGGTGATAACTCTTTTCTTTTGGCTGACAACCTCTAGGGACAGGGCAGCTCTAGGGAACCGGGATTATTAGAGTTTTACTTACAGTGAACTTTAGTTTCCCTCTGACGTTTACCTGCCTGGCTCCCACCCCATGTTCTGAATGACTGAGAAAGTTATTTTTGTTCACTGGGTCATGATTTTGATTACATCTAGAAATATCGTCAGGACCCTAACCCACTGACTTGATTGTTAAGATTAAAGTTCTTATTCTTCTACCATTGATCTTTATCTCCTTTTTCCTGGAGACATTCTGTGCTGAAAAAAATATTTGTGCACGGGAGAAAAAAAGTTTCTGAATCAAAAGACTGGGACACCATGTCCGTTTACATTCATGCGTGTCATCAACTTTTTAAACAACTTAATGTTAAGAGTGACATTTTAATGTACTTTGTCCCATTCTCTCTAACTTCGCAGGAAGCCTAGCAGTTTGAAGTCAATAATAACAAGAGTAATATACTGTTACCAAAATGGGAAACGTGAATGTGAAAACATTAACAAAAGACCTAAATAATTTTACTGCGCCTTTTCCTGAAGGGAGTTCCCCATCATGCAGAATCTTCCCTGAAGTTTAGGTGCAAAATCCCTTAATCATATACTTGGCACTTCTACTCCTTACGTGCAGATGTATTTTATTTCTGTGGGCTGTTACTGTGTGCCCTGCATAAAGAGCTCTGGGTGAGATTATTATGTGTAATGTAAGATCTTACCCAACCTGCTTTTCAATGTTTTGGAACTAGTAGTGTGATGGCTGTTCTGATGTGAGTAGTTATCAGGCTTTAAAATCCAAAACTCTGGGTTTGCAGAGTTTGCCACTGGATGCCAGATTTAACATTCCACTGGCTAACAAGTCTGTAAAATGCATGTTAACTTTCCTCCCTTCTCTCTGAGCGACAGTGATAGTCGTCATGGACATAAGTCCTGTGGTTTGCTCCTGGAGCCTTCAAAGCAAAATTTCCTTTTTTTTCCTCCTAATGTTTGTTTGTTTGTTTGTTTGTTTAGGGGGAGAGAGAGAGAGAGAGAGAGAGCACGCGCATTAGCAGGGGAGCGGCAGAGAAAGGGAGAGAGAATCCTAAGCAGGCTCTACGCTGTCAAGGCAGAGCTCAAAGTGGGGCTCAATCCACGACCCTGGGATGATAACTTGAGCCAAAACCAAGAGTCAGTTGCTCAACCAACTGAGTCACCCAGGCACCCTGCAAAATTTCCTTTCTAAACACAGTATCTGCAAAAGATGGGTTGTTACTTGGTGTTATTTAAGGGGCATTGGGAAATTTCTTGACTCAAGTTATTCTCCCTGCTAATTACACTCTTGGTGATTTATTCCTCTGAGGTCCACATCCCTCCTCTCCAGCATCCATATTTCCCTGAAGGGATAGTACATGAGTACTCCATTACTACTCCTAGTACTCCATTACTCTATTATTTCCCTTTAGCTCCCATTTCTAGAGCTGCAGAGGGGATGGTAGGTAAGGTGGGCTCCCAATGGCCTGGAGTTGCTGAAAGAGGGGTATGAGGCACAGAAACCCAAGCAAAGCCTGAGGTGAGCTGGGTTCCACTGTGTTCAGAGCCTTCTGTCCAGCCTGGGCAGGAGGCAAAAAGGCCCAGTCCTGAGGTTGAGGCTGTATATACAGGGCATCGTTTTATAGAAGGGGCCAATTATTGAAAATTCTTTCAGTTAAACATTCTTGTTTTGGGGGTGGTGCAGGGGGGAGTACAGCCTCCTAAAATGCCTTCCATTTCTATTTGTTTGCCCTGTGTGTTCCTAGAGGGCTCTACTTCCCAAGGAGGACAGTCCTGACAAGAGATCCCAGGCCCTGGTCACAGCAGCCTCTACAAAGGAGGACTTTGAATCTTTTACCTTGGTCCATTGGCCCTCTTGTTAATCTACTCAAAATGGACTGGGTTTCAAGGGGCCTGCTTACAAGCTGTGGGACTTTGGGGAAGTCACGTTACATTTGAACCCAATGTCGTTATGCACAAAGGAATATAACATCTATATCGTTCCCATCTGCCTCACAAGGTTGTGGTGAGGAACATGAGGAAAATGCTTTATCCAAGCATTCAACAACACAGGATAAATGCCAAGCAGAGACTTGTGTCAAATACCCAGGTGTCACATAGTCCCCCACACAGGGCGACAGAGCACTCTTCCAAGCAAGACGGTTTCCCTCACGTGTTGTAGCCTCAGTGTGCAAACACCTAGTATGAATATAGTATTTGTTTAATGGTTGTGTGTATAATATTTATGTGACCCAATATGGGACAGTAGCAAAATGGCAGATTTATACCTCATGAGTATGGAAAGACCTCCCAGGAGAGGCAATGTTTGAATTGGGCCTTGATGGATGAGTAAAGTGTCATGAAAACTTTAATATGTTGCCCTTATATTTCTTCATTTCATGGTGGACTGTCGCTGGTCTCTGGACTGATGTCTGGGAAGCGTTTCTTGACTTTTCTCTCGTCCATTCATCCTAATGAAATCCCCTCATTGATGCATTTATAAATGCACTAAAAACAGGCTTCTTTTCAGACAAATGCTTTTAGAATATAAAAGTTTATGATGAAAAATCTATTCATTTATCGCGGGCCCTTTTTTACCTGATAGCGACTGCACTCTAAAGCAAGACCTGCTTTGTTTTTAGATCTGGCATTTGTTCTAATGGCAGGGTGATTATAGTGCACAGGGACACTCAGTGAATCGGAACATACTTGCTAGAGATGTTGAAATAGAATTTGTTCTTTTGAGGCAGGGACAGGAGAAAAGTTACAGATAGTACAACAGGTTTTCTGAGAGGCCATGTTGATGGAATGAATGGGTCCCTTAGGAGGCATCCATTCATGGAGCTAGTGTTTTGTGTAAGTGCATTTTGCCACAGAAAGTTTTGGTCCTTAGAAAAAATGTCCTGTGAGGATATGGTGAAAATTAATGAAAAGGGTACATATAATTTTGGATCTCTCTCTTTGTTACCATATTGCTGTAATAATTACATTGATGTTATGTTATTGGCTAAATGTTTTGCCTTGTAAAGTCAAGGGATGTGACTATTTGATCTATGTGGTTACAAGACAGAATGGTTTCCTAAATGGGTGAGGTGGTAGACTCCTTTTTCGTGAATTTTCTTGGGAATTTTTTTTTATTTTATGTTTTTGTTTATTTTTGAGAGAGAGATGGAGCATGAGCAAGGGAGGGGCGGGGGTGGGGGGGCACAGACTCCAAAGCAAGCTCCAGGCTCTGAGCTGTCAGCACACAGCCTGATGCGGGGCTCGAACTCAAGAGCCACAATTACTGTGATGGGTGCCAGTTGTTACCTCTAATGCTATGGAGAGATGCTTGAGGTTGTTTGAAATGGTCCCACAGTGCAATGCTTTCTGAGGAGGGTGTGCAATTGCTTTTACATTTTTCTATTTCTTTTCTCACCATCCACTGTCTTTCAGGCTGTGCTTTTCCCCATTCTTCACCCTCATCTCTTTCATGTGCTTCTTTGCCATAGCACATAAGCATTGACTTGTCCACATGTTTTTAGAAATCTTACTTATACATCTCCTAGTATAAATCCAATACCCTGTAGAAAGTATTCTTGTCAAAATATTGAACCAGAATCCAATCAAACCTCTATGTCCAGATACCAGTTTGTAAGATATAGAGGAATCAGATGAATGTTGAATGTTACTTCAAGGATGTGACCAGAAAAACAAAAAACAACCTTTACAGAATAAATGACCAAAGGGATAAGGAAGGATGGATGGAAGGAAGGAAGGAAGGAAGGAAGGAAGGAAGGAAGGAAGGAAAGAAAGAGAGAGAGAGAGAG